>NW_016107863.1:123070-281500 GCF_001604975.1 Cebus imitator
CCCCCTCCTCCTTCTGCTCCAACCCTCCTCCTTCTCCCCCTTACACCCTCCTCCCTCGGCTCACACTCTCTTCCCCTACCCACGCCCTCCTCCTTCTACTCAGACCCTTCTCCTCACACCCTCCTCTCCCTTCCCACACCCTCCTCCCTCTGCCCACACCCTCCCCCTCCTGCTCACACCCTTTTCCTGCTCACTGGTCCCACCACGGCCATATTGAGTGATAGTTCTCCAGTAACTCTTGTGCATTATCTGCAGAATCCACCACATGCTTCAAGGCCAGGTCCAGGGCTAAGGGACAGGCTGGACCTCTCCACCCTGGAGGCCAGGCCTGACCTGCAAGCCTCCCCTAGCCAGTTGGAAGAGCATGGACACAGTGGGCTACAGGTGTTCCTGGGTGGTCCTCCCTCCTGTCTTCATCTCTGTATTTATTTTGCTCTTTGCTTAATGCAGACCCCCCACTGGGACCATGACCATTGTTCTGGGGCATGGGTCCAGAACAATGGTCATGTTAAAGGAAGACATTCGCTGCTGAAGAGTTCCAGTGAATATGGTTCACCTGAGAGAACAGGAAGAGAGAGAGAGAGATGGCTGCTGATGTAGAATGAGCAGAAGGCCCAGACCCTCCCTGGAAGGGGGACTTCCCGAGGCTGCACGGGACAGCCTGGATTTGCGGGGATCCCAGCCCAGCACACTGTGGCTTTCAGAACCCCCAGCCAGGCTGGCTCTCCTGTGGGCCCTCTCCTCAGGAAGGGTGCTTACCCCTCTCCTCTCTTGCTCCCATGGAGAGCCTGGAATTTCAGCCCCTGGGTGGTCTCTGGCCTGTCAGGTTCTCCTCCCTCCCTGCCCCTCAACTTCCCTCCCAGAGGAAGAAGGTGTCAGTTAGGGTGTTTGCGGTATGCAGAGGGAGGCCACATCATCCCCCCTTGCAGTCCCCTCTCAAGTGGTGCCCTGGTCGATGTTTAACAGCGGGTGAGGTCCCTGGTGGGTGGTGTTTGCCCATTTCTGTGGTGTGAAGATGCTCACTGTGGCCAATGTCAAGCTAACAACATGACATCAGCTGGCTCGCAAGAATCCAGAAAATGTGACAGTCTGTTCTCTAGCTGGAAGAGCTGCCTTGGACGCCCACTGCCTCTACCTTGGCCTAGCCAGAGTGACCGAGTGAAGGAGTGAGCCAAGGCGGCACCCAAGGCCTCTCACCCTGTCGTGGTCCTGCTGCCAGCTCCCAGCCCTGCTGCTTCCCATTCCCAGGGCTCTGCTTGGCTCAGGTCCCGTGATTCATTCTTCCCTTGCTCGAACCTCCCCCACCTCCCCACAAGAGTGCCCCATCCATCTCCCCAAGAGACTGTTTTTAAGCCAACGCAGGGCACCTGTAGGGCACCCATGCAGGGCAGCAGGAGGTTGTTTGTGGGGGTTGTGGTGTTTTGTTTTGTTTTGAGACTGGGACTCGCTCTGCCACCCAGTCTGGAGTGCAGGGCTGCTTCATAACTCACGGTAACCTTGAACTCCCGGGCTCAAGCGATCCTCCCACCTTGGCCTCCCAAAGTGCTGGGATTATACGCATGAGCCACTGTGCCTGGCTCGGGAGAGGGTCTGGTTTGATCCTGCCTCTACATCCATGCTGCCATGGTCTCAGCAGAGCATTTGGTGCCAGTCCCTGCCTGTGACATGGGGAGCATAGCCCCATCTTTCACCGTGGCCTGAGAGCCCCAGAGGGAGCCCTTGTACACTGAGAGGGCCATGTGTAGGTGGGTGTTACAGTCGGGATGTCTCCCAGGTGGTGACAGCTCTGGGTAGGACTTTAGAATCCTTGAAACTCCTTTTCCTAATGTTGTTCAGGGTCTCGGGTCCCAGTGAAGTTTTGAAATTTCACTATAGCAGATACATAAATATTTTCCTTGTGATAATGTGCTTTTCTGCCTATGGTTTTTAAAAGTCCTTCTCTATCCTGGTGTTTTAAAGATACCTTTTTCTTCTCTTTACAATTAAAAAGAAATTAATGGGCTTCATTTTTAGAGCAGTTTTATCTGTATGGAAAAATTGGCTTGGAAGGATAGAGTTCCCATATTCCCCTTCACCGTTCCACATCCTGTTGCTAACATCTGGCGTTAGTTTGGTACACTTGTTACAATGATGGACCAATATTAATATATCATTAACTCAAGCCCATAGTTTACATTAGGGTTCGCTCTTGCTGTTGTACATTATTTGGGCTTGGACAAGTGTAGAATGACACGTGTCTATCATTACAGTATCACGTGGAGTAGTTTCATCTGCCCCAGATTTTCTCTGTGCTCCACCTATTCCTCTCTCCCTCCACCCAACCCTGCCAACCACTGGCCTCCCCACTCTCTTCATTGTCCTGCCTTTTCCAGCATGTTGTACAGTTGGGGTCATACGGCATGTAGTCTTTTCAGACTGGCTTCTTTCACTCAGCAACGCCCACTGAAGTTTCCTCCTGAAGCAGGAGGAGGAACCTGTCTTTGTGTAGCTTGATAGTTCATTTCTTTTTAGCTGAATAATATTCCACTGTCTGGATGTACCACAGTTTGTTCATTTGCTTACTGAAGGACATCTTGGTTCCTTCAAAGTTTTCACAGTAAACATCCGTTTTCAGGTTTTTGTGTGGACATAAGTTTTCAGCATATTTGGGAGATACCAAGAAGTGTGATTCCTGGAGTGTAGGGTAAAGATATGTTTACTTTTGTGAGAAACTACCAAACTCCCTTCCAAAGTGGGAGTGCCATTTTGCATCCCTGCCAGCAATGAATGAGAATTCCTGTTGCGCCATGTCCTTACCATCATCTGGTGGTGGCAGAGTTCTGGATTTTGGCTGTTCTAATAGCTGTGCAGTGATAGCTCTTTGTTGTTTTATTTGCAACTCCCTAATGACTTATGATATCAAGCATCTTCTATTCAGAACTTTTGCTCGTTTTTAAACTGGTTGTTTTTGCATTGTTGAATTTTAAGGGTAACTTGTATGTTTTGAAAACCAGTCTTAGCAGATCGGTGTTTTGTAGATATTTTCTCCAAGTTTGTGGTTGTTTCCCTTTTAAGTCTCATAAGTGTCTTCCACAGAACAGAAGTTTTTACTTTTAATTAAGCCCAATTTATCAATCTTTTCTTTCATGAAGTGTGATTTTGGCATCGCTTCTAGGAAATCATCACCAAACCCAAAGTCATCTGGATTTTCTATGTTACTTTTTAGGAGTTTTAAAGTTTTGCATTTTACATTTAGGTCTATGATCCATTTTAAGTTAATTATTACGAAAGGTGTAAGATCTGTGTCTAGATTTTTTTTTTAACATCTGAATATCCAATTGTTCTAGCACCATTGTTGTTAAGACTATCCTTTCTCTGTCTGATCTCCATAGACCTCAGACTTTGCTCTTCTCCTTCAATATTGCATTGGTTGTAATATTGTGTATCTTTTGCCTCCCCATATAAACTTTAGAGTCAGTTTGTTAATGTATACAAAATAACTTGCTGGTATTTGATTGTGAGTGCACTGAATGTAAATTAATTTGGGAAAAACTGACATCGTGACAATATTGCATCTTTCTGTTCATGAACATGGGATTTCTCTGCATTTATTTAGTTCTTCTTTGATATTTTTTGTCAGAGTTTTGTAAATGTCCTAATATAGATCTTGTACATAGTTTGTCAGATTTATACCTAAGTATTTCGCTTTGGGGGATGAAATGTAAATGATATTGTGTTTTTAAATTCCAATTCCAATCGTTTTGCTGGTATATAATAAAGCAATTGACTTTTATATATTAACCTGGTATCACCTTTTTATAATCATTTATTAGTTACAGGAATTTTTTTGTTGATTCTTTGGGATTTTCTACATAGACATATCATTTGTGAAAAAAGACAGTTTATTTCTTCCTTTCCAATAAGTGTACTTTTTTATTTCATTTTCTTGTCGTCTTATGTTAGCTAGCACTCCCAGTAAGACGTTGAATAGGAGTGGTGAAAAGGAACAATACTTGCTTGTTCCTGATCTTACTGGAAAGTATCCAGGTTCTCACCATGAAGTATGGTGTAAACTGTAGGTCTTTTGTAGATTTTTTAAAAATTAAGTTTAGGAAGCTCCACTTCCTAGTTTGCTGTAAGTTTTTAATCATGAAACAGTGTTGGATTTTTGTCAGATGCTTTATTTTTTTTTTTGCATTTATTGATATAGTTGTGTGATTTTTCCTCCTTACCCTGTTGATGTGTTGGATTATAGTAATTAATTTTTGAATATTGAACCAGGCTTGCATACCTGGGATAAATCCCATGTGATCACGATATAGAATTCTTTTTATACATTGTTGGATTCAATTTGGCAATATTTTGTTGAGAATTTTTGCATCTGTGTTCATGACAGATTTTGGTCTGTAGATTTTTTTTCTTTAAATAATGTCTTTGTCTGATTTTCATATTAGGGTAATTCTAGCCTTATAGAATGAGTTAGGAAGTATTCTTGCTGCTTCTATTTTCTAAAAGAGATTTTAGAAAATTGATATGATTTCTTCTTTACATGTTTGGCAGAATTCACCAATTAACCAATCTGGGCCTGGTGCTTTCTGTTTTGGAAAATTATTAATTATTCATTCAATTTCTTTTAGAGATATAGTCCTATTTATATTATATTATCTGTATGTTGTTTTGCCAGTTTTAGAGGATTGTATCTTTCAAGGAGTTGATTCATATTATCGAGATTATCAAATTTAGAGCCGTAGAGTTTTTCCATAGTATTTCTTTATTAACCTTTTAATAGCCACGAGATCTGTAGTGGTGGCCCCACTTCTATTTCTGGTATTAGTAATTTGCCTCTTTTCTCTTTTTTTCTTAGTTAACCTGACTAGCAGGATTCCAATTCTATTGATCTTCTCAAAAACTTAGCTTTTGACTTTGTTGATTTTCTATATCAAGTTCTTGTTTGCACAATTCACCGATTTGTGCTCTAGTTTTTATTATTTCAGTTTTTCTGCCCTCTTTGGATTTAATTTGCTTTTTTTTTCTGGTTTCTTAAAGTAGAAGCTTTTAAATTATTGATTTTAGCTTTTTGTTTTTCCACTTTTTCTTCTTCCTTCTCCTCTTCTTCTTCTTTTTGAGACAGAGTCTTGCTCTGTCACCTGGCTGGAGTGCAGTGGTGCAATCTTGGCTTACTGCAACTACAACTCGCTGGTTCAAGTGATTCCTCTGCCTCAGCCTCCTGAGTAGGCTGGGACTACAGGCACGTGCCACCACACCCAGCTAATTTTTGTATTTTTAGTAGAGATGAGTTTCACCATGTTGGCCGGGCTGGTCTTGATCTCCTAGATCACCTAGACCTCCCAAAGTTCTGGGATTAAATGTGTGAGCCACCATGCCCAGCCTCCTCTTTTCTAATGTATGCACTTGCTGCTATAAATTTTCCTCTAAAGATTACTTTTGGCCAGGTGCAGTGGCTCCCACCTGCAATCCTAGTGCTTTGGGAGGACAAGGTGGGAGGACCACTTGAGGCCAGGGTTCAAGACTTGCCTGGGAAACTTAGCAAGACCCTGTTTCTAAAAAAAAAATATATATATATATATAGCAGGGCATGGTGGTGCATACCTTGTAGTCCTATCTACCTATCTACTCAGGAGGCTGAGGTGGGAGGATCATTTGAGCCTGGGTGTTTAAGGCTGCAGTGGGCTACGATTGCACCATGGCACTCCAGCCTGCATGATAAAGTGAGACTCTGTCCCTAAAAAATAAATAAATAATAAAGACTACCTTTGCTGCATTCAATAAATTTTGGTAAGTTGTATTTTCCTTTAGTTCAAAATATTTTAAAATTTCCTTTGATATTTTTTCTTTTGTCTATGTGTCATTTAGAATTGTGGTGCTTAACATCCATGTATTTTGGGCTTTTTTCAGCTATCTTTCTGTTATTGATTTCTCATTTAATTCCGTTGCAGTCTGAGAGCATACCTTGTATGACTACTATTATTTTAAATGTGTCAGGGTGTGTTTATGGCCCAAAATGTGGTCTATCTTGATGATTGTTCCATGTGAGCTTGAGAAGAAAATGTTTTCTGCTGTTGTTGGAGGAAGTAGTCTGTAGATGTCCATTAGAGCCAGTTGATTGATGAAGCTGTTGAGTTCCATCATGTCCTTCCTGATTTACTGCGTGTTGGATCTGTCCATTTCTGATAGATTTGTGTTGAACTCATCAATGATGATAGTGGAGTCATCTTTTTATCCTTACAGTTCCATTAGTTGTTGCCTCACAGAGTCTCTGTTGTTAGTTATGTACATGTTTAGGACTGCATGTCATCTTAGGAAATTGACCCCTTTATTATTATGTAATGCTCTTCTTTATTCCTGATAATTTCCCTTGTTCTAAAGTCTGTTGTTTTTTTTCCCCCTGATGTCAATATAGTTACTCCTGGCTGGGTGCAGTGGCTCCCACGTGTAATCGCAGCACTTTAGGTGGCCCAGGTGGGAGAATCACTTGAGCCTAGGAGTTCAAGACCAGCCTGGGCAGCATAGAAACACCTGGTCTCTGCTATACATAGCTGGGCATGGTGGCTCCCACCTGTAATCCCAGCACTTTAGGAGGCTGAAGTGGGAGGAATGCTTGAATGTAGGAGTTTAAGACCAGCCTGGGGAGCCATAGCAAGACTCCATCTCTACAAAAAATTAAAAAAAAAAAATTATCCAGGCATGGTGGCACACGCCTGTAGTCCCATTTACTTGGGAGGCTGAGGGAGGAGGATTGCTTGATTCTGGAAGGTAGAGGCTGTAGTGAGCCATGATTGTGCTACTGCACTGCAGCCTGGGTGACAGAGTGAGACCCTGTCTCAACAACTACACACACACACACACACACACACACACACACACACACAACACAACCACAGACATTTACATAGTTACTCCTGCTTTATTTTAGTTATTGTTAGCATAGTGTATCTTTTTCCAATCATTTACTTTTAAAAATTATGATAAAATAAAATCATACATAATATAAAATTTACCATTAAAGAATCCATTCTTTATCCATTAGAGAAATAATCATGGCAAACATTTATTGAGCATTTTACTATGCACCAGACTATGCATTGTTTTTTGACTTTTACAAAAGCTCTAAGAGATACTATTATTGTCTCTACTTATAGATGAGGAGTTTTCTCAGGATCACACAATCAATAAATGGCAGAGTCTAGAAACGGACAAAGAATGGTCAATTGCAAATTACTGATCCTAAAATGATGGTTTTATCTAATTCATGTAGAGAGTTCACTTATATGTATTTTGATTTGGCTAATCAAAATTATTCTTGTATTTTTAATTTTTAAACTGTGTCATATATATATAAAATTTTACTTTTTTAACCATTTTTAAGGATACCATTCAGTAGCATTAAGTATATTCACTTTGTTGTGCTACCGTCACCACCGTCATTGTCTGGAATTTTTTCATTTTCCCCAACTGAAACTCTGTACCCACTAAAAACTGACTTCCTCTTCTGTCCTCACTCCAGCAATCTCTGTTCTACTGTCTCTCTATGAATTTGCCTATTCTAGGTATCCCATATAAAGGGAATCGTGGTATTTGTGTCTTTTGTGACTATTTCACTTAACATAATGTCCTCAAGATATGTCCATGTTGTAGACATGATTTCCTTCTTTATCAAGGCTGAGTAATATTCATTGTCCATATAGACTACACTTTATTCATCCATTCATCTGTTGATAGACACTTGAGTTGCTTCTACTTTTGACTATTGTGAATAATGCTGCTATGAATATTGTATACAAGTATCTGTTTGAGTCCTTGCTTTAAATTTTTTTTGGCTCCACCTTGGAGTGGAATTGCTGGATCATATGGTTAAGTCTATGTTTAACTTCTTGAGGAACTGCCAAACTGTTTTTCACAGTGGCTGCAACATTTTACATTCCCACCAGCAATGCACAAGGGTTCCAAGTCCTCTACATCCTCACCAACACTTGTTATTTTCAGGCTTTTTTTAATTAAAAAAATTTTTCATAATAGTCATCTTAATGGATATGAAGTGGCATCTCATTACAGTTTTGATTTGATTTCTCTCATGGCTAGTGATGTTGAACATATTTTCAACATCTCTTATTTGCCATTTGCATTTCTTCTTTGGAGAAATGTCTATACAAGTTCTTTGCTCATTTCTTGAATTGGCTTGTTTGTTTCTTTGTTATTGATGTTTAGGAGTTCTCCTATATTTATCCCTCATCAGATAGATGAGTTGCAAATATTTTATCCAGTTCTGTGGACTGTCTTTTCACTCTCTTGATAATGTCGTTTGATACACAAAAGTTTTGTATTTTGGTGAAGTCCAATTAATTTTTTCTTTTGTTGCCTGCAGTTTTGGTGTCCATATCCAAGAAATCATTGTCAAATCCAATGTTATGAAGATTTCCACCTATGTTTTCTTCTAAATGTTTTATAATTTTAGCTCTTAAATTTAGGTCTTTGATTTGAGTTAATGTTTATATATTTTGTAAGATAAAGATCCAATTTCATTGTTTTGCTTGTGGGTATCCCAGTTTTCCCAGCAGCGCTTGTTGAAAAGACTGTCTTCTCCATTGACTAACCATTGACACCCTTGTCAAAAATCAGTATATGGGAGAATTTATTTCTGGGCACTCTATTTTATTCCATTAGTCTCTATGTCTGTCCTTATGCCAGTGTCAGACCATTTTGATTATTATAGTTTTGTGTTCAGGTTGGGTGTTTTGTTTTGTTTTGTTTTTGAGATGGAATCTCACATCACCCAGGCTGGAGTGCAGTGGTATGATCTCAGCTCACTGCAACCTCCACCTTCTGGGTTCAAGTGATTCTCCTGCCTCAGTCTCCTTAGTAGCTGGGATTACAGGCACACGCTACCACATCCAGCTCATTTTTGTATTTTTAATAGAGACAGGGTTTCGCCATGTTCGCCAGGCTGGCCTTGAACTCCTGACCTCAAGTGATCCACCCACCTCGGCCTCCCAAAGTGCTGGGATTACAGGCTTGTGCCACCGTGCCAGGCCTGTATAAAGTTTTGAAATCAAGAAATGAGAGTCCTCCAACTTCGTTTTTCTTTTTCAAGATTATTTTGACCATTCGTTGTCCCTTGAGATTCCATATGCATTTTAAGATGGGGCTTTTTCCCTGCAAAAAAACAAAAAACAGAAACAAAAAAAGCCATTGGAATTTTGATAGGGATATCACTTGAATCTGTAGATAACTTTGGGTAGTATCCATACCTTTACTGTTCATTTATTTGTGTCTTCATATTTAAATAGGTTTCTTGTAGATGACATACAGTTTGGTTTTGTTTTTTGATCCAGTGAGACAATCTCTGTCTTTTAATTTGTGTATATAGTTCCATTGACATTTAAACTGATTATTGATATAGTTGGATTGATAGCTACCATATTTGTTTCTGTGTTTTATTTTTCCCTATTTCTTTTTTTTTTTTTTTTTTTTTTTTTTTTTTTTTTTTTTTTTTTTTTTTTTTTTTCTTTTTTTTTTTTTTTAATTGAGCATTTTATATGATTCCATTTTCTCTCCTCTCTTGCTTTTCTTAGCATTCCTCCTCCTCTTCCTCCTCCTCCTCCTCTTCTTCTTTTTTTCCCTCTTCTTCCTTTTTCTTGTCTGTGGTTGTTCTAGAGTTTGCAATACACGTATATACATTTACAACTAACCCAAGTCCACTCTCAAATAACACTATACCATTTCACAGGTAGTGAAGTAATGCAAAGTAATGCAAATACCTTATGGGTTATAGCAGAGTAGTTCCAGTTCCTCTCCTATTCCTGATAATGTTGCTTTCTTTCACTTCTCCGTAAGTGATCATCGCCAAATACACTGTTGGTAGTATTATTTCAAACAAATTGTTATCTACTAGATCAATGAATAATTAGAAAAGATTTCATATTACCTTCACTTATTTCTTCTCTAAGTCTCTTCCTTTACGTAGATCCAAGTTTCTGAGCTGTCATTTTTCTTTTTTCTGAAGAATTTCTTTTAACATTTCTTATAAGGCAGGTATACTGGTGACCAATCGCTTCAATTTTTGTTTGAGAACATCTTTGTTTCTCCTTTATTTTTGGCGGGTAATTTCTCTGGATACAGAATTCTAGGTTGGTGGTTACTTTCAACACTTTAAATGTTTTACTCCACTCTCTTCTTGTGAGCTTGAGAAGTCTGATGTAATGCTGCTTTGCCCCTTGATAGGTAAAGTGTTTTTTGCTTCTGATTCTTTCAAGATTTCCTCTGTCTTTGATCTTCTGCAGTCTGAATGTGATGTGACTAGGTATACATTTTGGGGTATTTCT
Source organism: Cebus imitator (assembly GCF_001604975.1). Classification (NCBI taxonomy): domain Eukaryota; kingdom Metazoa; phylum Chordata; class Mammalia; order Primates; family Cebidae; genus Cebus; species Cebus imitator. Next base: position 133,390 of record NW_016107863.1, read on the forward strand.
TCTGCTTGGAATTCTCTGAGCATCCCGAATTTTGGTGCCTGGCTTCAATTTTGGAAAGTCTCAGTCAACATTCCTTCAAATGTTCCTTCCGCTTTTCCGCTTTCTTCTCCTCCTGATATTCCCGTTACATGTGTTGTTTATATCTTTTGTAATTTTTCCGTAGTTCTTGGATTATTTTGTTTTGTCTTTTTCATTCTTTTTTGTCTTTGCGTTTTAGCTTTAGAAGTTTCTATTGATACGTTTTCAAGCTCACTGGTTGGTTCTTTAGCTGTGTCTAGTCTGCATCAAAGACGTTCTTTGCTCCTGTTACTGCGTTTTTGATTTCTAGCATTTCAATTTCCATCTTTTTACTTACATCACCCACCTGTTTTGTGTGTTGTCCACTTTTCCCGTTAGAGCCTTTAGCAGGGGAATTACAGTTGATTTAAATTTCCCGTTTGACAGTCCCAGAAATCTTTGCCATATCTGAGTCTGGTTCTGATGCATGCTCTGTATCTCTAGACTGTTTTTTCCTGCCTTTTTACATTCCGTGTAGTTTTTTATTGAAAGCTGGACATGATGTACTGGGTAAAAGGGATGCGGTGAACAGGCCTTTAGTAATGCGACAGCAGGAAGCTGGGGGAGAGGAAGCATTCTGTGCTCCTATAATTAGGCCTCAGCACGTAGCGCGCCTGTGCCTGCCCCTGTGCTGCGACCCTCACAAGGGCTTGTCAGTCTGTCCCTTCCACCCGCTTATGTACTACAGGATGGCTGGAGGGTGCCAAAGTCGGGTAGCTCCCTTCCCCAAGGTAGGTTTGGCTCTGATAAAGCCCCAGCAGGTTGTGCTATAGTAAGATAATTTCTCCTGAGGGCAGGCTCTGTTAAGAACAGAACGCTCTGGCATGTTTCAAAATGAACCCTTTTCTCCTCCCCATGCCAGAAGCCCTGGGGAGTTTTCTTCCAGTCTTCACTGTGAGAACCTGGTAGGATTCCTGGAGGTAAAACTTACAAAAGTACAGCCTTACTGCTAAGGCTGGGCACCCTGGAATTCTTAATCCTTAGACTTGTAACCTCTGATCACCTGGCAATTTGCCAGTTACGGTTTAGGTTTTCCTACCCTGGCACTGGTTCCGCGGAGGTTTCTGCTTTGGTAAGTTGTGATTCTCCACACTTGATTTTAGCCAAAGGCTGAGAAGTGATGGTAAGTTGTAATTCTCTGTATCTGCCAGTTTTGGAGGCAGCAGTTTTCCTGCTCCAACCTCAGTTCTTTGATGGATCTAAGAAGAGATTTTCTTACATCTGTTGATTTTTAGTTTGTTTAGCTTTTTGTCGGTAAGGACAGGAGCAATGCCGTACAACCTTCTCCCATGCTAGACCAGACAATGTTTTAAGCTTTGCTTTTAACATTTTTTAGGTATTTGTTTTTATATTTTAGGTAGTTTTAAAAAAAATCTACCCAGAAGTTATTTTTCAGTGTGATTTGAGGTAGGCACCTGTTATTCTAACACATCAACCCTGTGAAATATGTATCATCAAACCCATTTTGCAGACCAGCAATAAGTTACAAGTCCAGAATTCACCCCAGGTCCTCCTGATTCAAACCTCCCATCTTTCTAATCTCTCCTTGGCTTTTCTGAGTCCAGCATTGTGGGCCTTGGTTCTTTCCTTGACTTCCCACATCCCAGGTGGGACAGAAAGTGCAGCGCCTGCTGGGAAGGATACACCCATCAGCGTCTGCCAATGCCCATCTCTATCTGACTCTGCTGCTCCCTAGGACCCAGCTGACCTTTTGTTGGGAGGGGTGAGTGCACTGCTGTCGTGTCCTGGGAGGGTCCTGTTTGGTCTTAGAGAGGCCACCACCCCCATGCAATTGCCATACAGACAAACACCAGCCTAAATACGGCCAAGCCGTGGCGAGGGTGCCAAGTTGGTGAGGGTGCTGGCCTGGGAGCACTTTGGAAGATGAGGACCAGAGGGCCAGGAGATGGGACTTGTACAAATCAGGAGGGACTGATCCAGGGCCAGGAGGTAGCCTGTTGACTCATAGATCTTTCTAGATCACAAATAGAGATCTTATGATGTACATCCATGGTCCCCTTCTGGTGCTCAGTGCAGACATTGCTTAATCAATCACAGGGCACATGCGCCCAAGCCCCAGCAGTCCCACTGTCCCTGGGCAGGCACTGCCCAGTGCCTTCTGCACACCAGCTCTGGGATGGTCGCTGGGACAGAGAGGGAGCAATCAGTGCCTGGGAACCAGCTGTCTGTTTCCGTAGCCCTTTTGCTACCTGTGCGTGCCACCTCTCAGGCTGCCCCTCACATCAGCAGCATGCATCCCAGGATGCCTGTGTCCTTGTCCCGCCTCCTGCCTCACCCCTTCCATCCGCCCTGTGATAAACAGACAGGGGCATCTGATATGGGCCCTTGGAGTTGGGGACTTTGGTGGGGGCAGGGAGGACCCAGGAAGAGAGGCAGAGATTGAGGGTTTCCTTCCTTGGAGAGGGGTCAGCCAGGGGTGTGGGGTGCTGGGCCGGAAGAGAGAGGAGCAGCTTTCCTGGGGATGTGCGGAGCCTTGGGAGCCGGTCAGACCCCACCCGACCCCAGATTGCTGCCCACTGCCTTGCTGCCGTTGGCTTTGTTGCCTTGAGCCCTCCAGGATGACCCAGAGGGTCCTGGCTGTAGCAGGTCCTGGCAGTGGGTCTGGGCAGTGTGAGACGTAAGGCCCCTGAGGTTGAAATTGAACACAGTGTCACAGAAACAAGTCAAAATTACACTGTTCTCCTATCCTATACAGCAGGGTTCCTCAACCCCCAGACCAGGGACCAGTAGTGGTCTGTGGCCTGTTAGGAACTGGGCCACCCAGCAGGAGACGAGCCCTGGGCGAGCCAGCATTACTGCCCAAGCGTTAGATTCTCGTAGGAGTGCAAACCCTATTGTGAACTGCAAGCGAGGGATCTAGGTTGCACCTTGCATGCTCCTTATGAGAATCTAATGTCTGATGATCTGAGATGAAACAGTTTCATTCTGAAACTGTTGTTCTCCCCTGCCCCCCACCTCCAACTGCCTTGCATGAAACCAGTCCTTGCTGTCAAAAAGGCTGGGGACCACGACTGTACAGGATTGTCAACATACAAGAGGAAAACCTGTACAGACTCGATCCGGCTGTCTAGAAGTGACAACCACCACGTTAACTCATGTGAAAATGTGGAGGTGCTCCCATGCATCACCAGGCACCTGTGAACCTCACCAGGGCATACGGGGCATTTTGTCATGAGCTTATTTGGCTAAGAAATGGCCTGTGCTCTGCTCGTAGCATTGTCAAAAATGTGAAGAAAATGGTGTATCTCGGTATACTTTCTTGGCTTGTCCAGATGATGAGCCGGCACTCAGTGTTTAAGAGGAAATTTAGCAGAACGGTGACCAGGGGACCTGGCAGGTATGGGGCTTTGAAGCACGGACGCGAGTGACTTTCTGTGTATGTGGGTGGGAAGGGCCCTGCCCCTGAGAGAGGGGCTCTGATAGGAGGGGCACCTGGTCCCCAGGCTGGGGGTGGGGGTGGGGCAGCCATACCACTCTGCTGAGGGGGGCAGAGAGCAGAGGGTGCTCTGCTGGGGTTTTCTTGTTCTGATATGCTAGGGTCTTTGTGCACCCACAAAGACCCCAGGTAAGTGGCTGCCGTCGAGGGGTGGAGCCATCAAGTTTGGGTGTATCCTCGGATAAACCTGTGGACATCAGGTGGGCGACAGGAGGGGTTTCTGCCCAGCTCTTGCCATGTGTTTCTTTGTTACTGTGTTCATTTCATCAGAAGCACCTGTTGTGGCTTCAGCAGATCACACAGGGCTTCAAAAAGGGGCCAGTGTTGGGTCCTAAGAATACAAGTCTCTTCTTCCACTCTTGGCCCTCCAGAGCCTTTTTGAATAAAGGTCAAATAAGTTAGGAAAAGGATGTACCTCATACTCCCTTCTTGGAGATTCACCATACAAATGATCCCATTAAAGGCCCTGAGAGGTCCTGCAGTTAAAGAAAGGAAGGAAGGAAACACCATCTAACCTACTGGTTCCCAAACTTCTTTTCCCACAGAGCCCCTTTTGCACCTAACATCTGTTAACGTCCTATGAAGCCAACGTTTGAGGAGTGTGGTTTGGGAAGCATTTGTCTGCTGCCCACAGTGGCAGATCCCACAAGGCAGACCTGGGCTCACAGCATGCATCCTGGGCTCACAGCATGCATCCTGGGCTGAACTGCCCCAGAATTCATGTACATAGAAGCCCAGTCCTCAAAATGTGACTGTATTTGGAAATAGGATAGTTGCCAATGTAATTAGTCAAGTTAGGATGAGGCCATGTTGGAGATATGATTGGTGTTCTTATCAAATGGGTGTTCTTGGACACAAAGACACACACAGAGAGAATATCATGTAACTGTGAAGGCAGAGATTGGAATGATGCATCTAGAAGCCAACTAGTACCAAGGATTGCAAACAGCACCGGAATCCAGGAGAGAGCTCTGGAACAGATTCTCCCTTGACGCCCTAGAAGGGAACCAGCTCTGATCTCTGCCTTCTGGCCACCAGAACTGCAAGAGAATAAATATCTGCTGTTGAAGCCACCTGGTTGGTGGTACCGTGCTGCAGCAGCTCGAGCAGACTCATAAAGCATGGATAAGTTAGGACTTTAGCTCTCAATGGGCTCCGAAGCCGGTGTTGGGGAGCCCTTGGTCCAAAGCAGGAGAGAGCTTTGGGAACTCTTTCTGGGGCTGTATGAGCCACCCAGATTCCAAGTTTGGAAGAATGGTTTTCCATTACTGGTGACGTGAATTGTGCTTTTGGAAGTGAATGCTACTGAAATAAGTGAGAGTCATGGCAGGCCATTTTTGAGAAGGGAAGTTAGAGACCTCCTAAACACTTGCTAATCGAGGAAGCACCCAGCTATCTGTGCTGTGTCAACTTGAGGGATTGTTCTTTCCTGTGAGTATATGATCTCGGTCAAAATGTGGGACTCGTGTGTGAAGTGATGTCAAATACAAAAGTCAAATACAAAATAGTCACCCCCATGCTGATGAGGCATGTGCTTGGGTGCTGGCCCAGGCCATAAGCGAGTTTGGGTGCTCACAAACAGGAGTGTGTCCAGCTGCTCGTCTCCAGTAGGGTCACCTCACACCTAGTTTTTAGAACCCGGGATGTCTGGGTCCTGGGCAGGAGTAGACGACCCAGCCCTGGAAGCTCGGTTTGCACCTGCCTGGGGGACATCCTGCCATTCGGGGGAGGATGGCCACCCGCCTCCCTGTGGGATGTTGCTCTGGGCCTGGGGACTCCAGCTCCTGCCTGGCGGGGCATGTATGTGTCTGAAACTCCTCAGGAGCCCAGACACTCCTCCCTTGCTCGAACCCCAGGGCCAGAGGCTGGGGAGGGGTAAATACCATGCAGGCATCCACAGGACGGTATCTACGGACAAAGAAGTATGCAGCTGTCAGATCATGCAGTTGGGGCTTCATTAATAGCACAGGGGACATAGTGAGAGGAGAAAGTGGAAAGTGGCGGCAAGAGCCCCCTAATTGTGTAGGAAGACACCTCCCCATGCTGCAGAGCTGCACACTTGCACAAATACAAACATCGGTGGGCCCTACTGACCGTGTTGCAGGTTTTGGAGGTGACGTCAACGCATTCTGTAGACCCTCTTGTTTACTCCATGGCAAACGTCGTAAATGTAACAATAATAGAAGCATACGTTCCATCTACTGTGAAAGTGAATTGTGTTTTTGTATTATCATAATTAGAAAAATACACAAAAGAAAAAACCCACGGCAACCTCATCACTGTGTTCCATATAAAAGTTACTGTTTCCACCAAATGGCTTAGGTCAAGATTCGAATATAAAAGGACCTCCCCTCCCGCACTCCCAAGAGCTCATTTTAATCAAAAGCGGGAACTGTGTTTTTAAGCTAATGCACAGATAAATAGCAATTTGATTTAGTTTCACCCACACAAGAGAAACATGTAGGTCCCCATGCAGTCAGTGGACTTGTGCCTGCTGGGCAGTCCCCAGCCTCTGGCCCAGGCCTCCTCATGGAGCCCACTTGTGGCCAACCAGGTGAGAAAGGACCTAGGTGGCCTGAGGCTGGTTTCAGAACAACCGCTTATTAATTTACATCAGGAAATAAAGCTGTCAGCCTGAGAGTGCTTCTGTGGCTGGCCCAGACTTTTCCAGAAGGACCTGCTCTGGAGGACCTGCGGGAGGAGGGGGCTGTGCTTGTTGCTAGGGAGACAGCGCCTGGCCCACATGGGGAGTGTCACACGCAAAACCCGGAGGGGAAATTTCGATTTACGAAACAAGTCAGCCAGGCTTGGATCTTTCGCTTTTCCTCAAGGCTCCTTGGCTTCTTTCAGCTCTAAAATGTAAGAACCTCCTGGACTTGCGGGTGGCCTTTCTGTAGATTGAAGGGGTCCCATGGCCCTTGGCTGTCACTGTTGTTAGGAGTCCTAGTGGGTGTTTCCAGCCCATTCTGCAATGTCTGAGGAGAGCGCGCACGTGTGTGTGTGTGCGCGCGCGCACGAATGCCTATGAATTGCAACCAACCTGCAAGGCTCAGGATTGAGGCAGGCAGCCCTGGCTCAGGTGGCACAGGCCCCAGCGCTTTGGGCGGAAACTGGATGGCATGGACACGGGCCGCGGGAGGCAGAGAGAGGAACAGGGAGAGAAGCTGCTGCCTCCGAAATTTCCACTAAGGAAATGGAAACCAAGCGTTGAGTGGGCTGACTTGGAGGCCGCTTTGATCACGCGTGGCCGAGCGCTGCCCTGTGGAAACTCAGCATCCTGTCGTGGGGATCACAGGCACAAAGCAGCCCCGGGAGCCCAGGTCCCTGCCCATGCCGTCCTGGGAGCAGAATCGCACTGCTAGCGCTTTCTGGATGCTGGATACTGTGTTGGTGGCTTGTACATGTGTCACCTTGTTCTGCATAGGGGGACAATCACTGCCCCTTACTGCTGGAAGGCACCAGCTCTTGTGAGGTGGCTGGGAGGGCGCCTAAGCAGGGTCTGTGTGACCTTCCTTCCCTGGTGTCATTACCAAGTGTCTCAACTGGCACCCCAAGAGCCAGTAATCATGGTAACTCCCAGTCTTCACGGGTGAAGGTGAGGCATGAGAGGGCCCTAGAGGGGCTGTCGTGTGGCCCTGCTGGGGGCAAGGCGAGACTCAGCACCTTCCTGCTCTCTGGGCCCTCACACGAGCTCCGGCCATGCTGCTCAGGGACACGCCTCCTCCTGGCTCACTTGGAAGAGGTGTGGGCAGCTGGGGAGGGCCGCAGGGCGACCAGCATGACCTGGTGGAGAGTGGGGCAAGCCACAGAGCCACCTACAGTAGGGAGCTCCATGGATAGTCAGCAACAGGTGGCCGCTTACAAGTGGGCACTGGAGGGAAGAGGCAGGCACTGAGGGGCGGGAAGGGGAGCAAGGGGACACTCAGAGCTGGGAAAGCCAGGGCCTGGACCAGCAGTCTGTTGTGGAACCAGAGGAGCCACAGACTATATACGAGGAGGAGACAGAGGCAGATGGGGCATCCTGCAGACAGTGCCACATCCCGCCACCTCTGCCCGTGAAGCCCCGGGAGCCCGCAGGATGCCTGTGAAACACCGGCTGCCCTGGGTGGCCGCAATCAGGGCAGCTACTCAGCACCTCTCCTCGAAGGTGGCCTTCACCCCATGATTGCGCAAGAAGACTGAGCCCCACTACAATGAAGGAGGTGCCCGAGAAACTGCAGTCATGGAAACGGGCCGCTCAGTTCCGGGGCTCCATGCCCGCCCATAATTAATTCTTCCCCTTCTCTCTCAGGACAGGTTTCCCTGGTACTGTTGATCCCACTGTAAATGAGCCTTCCACAAAGCAAGGACTCAAAGAGTATTTTCTTGTTTTAATTAGCTTTATTTGATTTTAAAAGCCCCATAATATGCTTGGTGCCCAGGGGCCTCATGATCTGAACAGGTTATTCAAATCGCTTTCAGCCCGGCTCTGTCGCAGTCTTCCCACGCAGGCCATCGTGCGGGCAACCTTGATGTTCAGATGCAGCTTGCAGCCCGCAGGAACATTGACCTGGGATCCCACAGGGCTACCCTCTTCCAGCTTCTTCCTGCCTTTGCTCCAACCCACTGTGCCCTTGCAGCTGCCTGTGATGGGCCGCACCCCAGGGGCAGGCGTGTGGTCAGTCCACGCACCCGCAGTGGCACCCAAGGCGATCTTTGCTGAGCCTGAGCATGACGCTGCCACCTGCTAGGGCCGCCTACACTTCTGGACAAGCAGATGGGGCTTCGAGCCTGTCTGTGCGGTGGGCAGAGTGGGGAAGGAAGGGGCCTTGTTTACTTGGGGCACTCTCTGGTTCTGATCAGGGCCTTGTGGCCTCAGTGTGGCACAGACCCATCTACCCACAGGCCCTGGACATCTTGGTGAGTCTCCTCCTGCTGGGACACTCCAGGGGCTCTTCCTGTACTGCTGGACTGGACAAGCCCTGAGGCCCAGCAGCCTCTGCTCCACAGCCCACTGTGTTGCTTGTAGGTCAGTTCTTGCTCGTATATCACAGCCCAGGCACTGTGCCTGATACCTAGGTCCAGAGTGTAGGGCACTCTGCCCATAGAGAGCCACTGGAAAGGGGAGTGGCAGAAGAGAACAGGTAAATAGTTAAGTAAACTGACCTAAGGAACGTGCGAAGTGCAATATCCAAAGGCCAAGCTGACTTTCTGTGCGAGCTGGGAAAGCGGGGAGCCATTTGCATTTGTCTTAAGGGATGCATAGGAGTTTGCCCTTGGCAGCGGGGACAGGCTTGTGATACAGATCTAGGCTGTTCATCAGTGTTGTCTCACAATGATTATAAACTCTGGCGGGCGCGCACTGAGTTGCAAGGGAGGATGGTGATGGTGCTGGCTTCTTTGCTCTTGGAGAAGCCAGAGATGTTGGGGCCCTAGCCGTGGCCTGCCTGGCTCATGCTAAACGTGTTTGTGGCCACTTCTCAGAGGGTTGACACTTCCAAGGGGGCTTCCTGTGACAGACTGGCATCTGTCGAGTGGCAGAACCACCGGGAAGGGGAGGAGGCAGAGGTGGATCTGCAGCTGCCAGCCCAAGTGCCCTGGGGAGATGGCAGGATGGGCATGGCAGATAGCCGGTATGGGGAGGAGCCCCTTCCACAGTGCTCTTTAGGGGAAGTGGGGGAGATGACCGGGGTGGGGGACTTAAGCATACATTCCTAAAGTTCCCCAGAGGAGAGAGGAGAGGGAGAGATTGGGGGTGGCAATGACATTGGGGCTCAGAGAAGGTCCAGGGCTGCAGTAAGGGACGGAAAGTGTGGGAGAGGCAGAGCCCAGGCGTGGGGTGCCGGGAGCAGTGGTCTCCTTGGGAGCGGCCTTCCTGCCCCTTCCCCCAGCTGGCCGCCTTCTCCCTCTGGGAGCACCTGAGTCACTGGGAAAGGGGACCCTGTCCTCTCTTCTTGAGGGTGCCCTCCACACCACCTGCAGGCCTGTGTCAAAAAGCAGGGCCTTCTTCACCCCCAGGCCCTGCACCCCTGGGCCCTTCCTGCTGAGTGTTAACTGGGTGCCTGGTGCTGTGCCTGCCGCCTCCTGTGTCGCTTCAGCTGTGCGACCTGGTGCTCCTACTCCACACTCATCCCCAGACCCCTAGCCCTGCCCTCTTCCTTCCTCAGCAGCGCGGCCTGGCCTCGGCCCCCTGCTCTGGCTGTCTTGCCTGTGTTCCCTGCCCCGCCTTCCCCGGATTGCTGACTGCCCAGACCCAGGCTGATGGTGCAGGGGCTCTCCGGAGCCTTCTGCAGAGGAGAAAGGGGCTGTCTGACCCAGGGAGGGGAGAAGGGTTGGCTGGAGAGGTCCCCCTACCCATCCGCCTGCCGTCAGGCTCTTGGTGGTATGGTGTGTGGATGCTGTGTGCTGGGGAACAGCTGTGGCTTGCACCCTCTACTCCTGTACCTGTCTGAGTCTGGCCAGCAGCCGGGAGCCTGCTGTGCTGGTGGGAAGCTGCACTTCGGTCTCCTCACTGCCCCAGGGGCGGGCTCACCATGGCAGTGCCATACGGGCATCATGAGCTCGCCATAGATGTGCAGTCTGTTGAACTTCCCACTGAGGGTCTGCCCTGCAGTGTGAGGTCCTGGCGCAGGGAGGCCTGGACTCCCCTTCAGAGCCTGGTCCAGAACACGCAGTGGAGGCCTGCCAGGTCAGCCCCGCGGCCACTGTGCCCTCTAGGGATCAGAGCCCGACAGATGGCAGCTCAGGACTCATTTCCAGAAGCTCTCACCTCTCGTAAGAAGTCCTGCAAACAGCCACATGGTGGCCCCAGGAGGCCCTTATGCTTGGTCTTATGGATGGGGAAACTGAGGCTCAGAGAGCTGTGTCACCCCTTCTAACCAGGAAGTGACTGACAAGGATTGAAGCCAGAACAGGCAAAAAGCCCACGGTCTTTGCCCTCACCTCAGTCTCCCAAGTTAATGTCATATGTTAAAAACAATAATCCTTTGTTTATATTTTTCTTAAAAAACATTTTGAGAATGTAACCAATGCACATGGTGAAAAAAATCAAGCAAAACAAGAGAATGCAGAGTGAATAGTGGGCGTCTCCCCCCGCATCTCCTGAGACAGCCCCTGTCCCTGTTCATGGGTTGACTTTAAAAAGTAAAGACGCAGTTCAGCGGCCATCCAAGCACAATCACTGATCGTAAGACCTGAGCCATTACGAAAATGTTCCATTAGATTTAGTGTAATTATTTATCTTTTCAAGGAATTGAACAGTACCCTTTTACAAAGATTTACCTCCACTAAGGACCATAGATAAAACAGCGTTTGTATGTAAGACACTCCTCTTCCTCCATGAGAGCCCTTGGCCTGGACTCCCATGCGGGCTTCTCAGGCTGTCCAGGCCGAGGAGGCTGTCTGGAGCGGAGGCTGTTCCTGTAGGGGAGGCCGGGCACTTTGCAGGTGCAGACACAGGAGGGTTGTGCGTGCTCAGGTTTGCACTGGTGGGTCCTGCCTGGTGGTGGGCTTCCTCCGAGCCCCCCTTTCTCCCAGCCTCAGCCTGAGAGCATCCTCTGGCCCTTCTGTCTGGACTCAGACCCTTCATGTGGCATTTCCTGCCCAGGCCCCTTGCTTCATGTGTGCTGTTCTTAGAAAATGATCTGAAAGCAAATCAAATCGACTGTGGTGACAGTCAGATTCTGCAGGGCCTCCTGGTGGGCACCGGCCCCTCCCCTCCTGCCTCACGGGCTCTGTGGCTCCCCTCGGGTGGCACTGACTCCCTTGGGGTGCCCTCTGCAGGCCAGGCTTTGTGGGGCGCGTTCAGATTCTCTCTTGATGGCCTCAGCAGCCTTAACCCGATTCCTTACTTGTGTCTCTTGGGCTCTGGGTCATGGTTGGTGCTGGTCCGCTCCCTCTGTCCTCCATCCCTCCTCCCCTCTCCCCACCCCCAGGCTGTTGATTCATGAATGGCCCTTGACCCCCACCCTGGGCCTCCGTGGCCTCTGCGATGACTCCTGGACAGTGGAGGCTCTTGGGGCCCTCCCCTCCAGCTTTGCAGTTTAATGATGTGATGTTTCTCCCTCCCTGCAAAACCTCCTGTGAGTCCCTGTGTCTGACCGCACCAAATCCCAATATAACTGCCCTCTGGAGCTGGGCCTTCCAGACAAGGCCAGCTTCATTTCCCCCTGGGGAGGACTCAGCAGGGCCTCATGGACGTGGTGCACAGCCTCCGAGGGTGCCTGCTGAGAAGCCCCGGACATGGACTCTTGGTCCAGCCAACCCACGAGGATGCGGGCCTGTGGGTCACATAGGAGCTGAATGGGGCACCTCTGCCACCCTCGCCAGGACCTGACTGATCCTCCTCCTCCGCACAACCCCCCAGGGCGTGCCATCTGCCAGGGCTCTGCCAGCCATCGGGAAGCCAGCCTCTGTCCTGCTGGTGTTGAGTGGGGCCAGCTGAGCGTGGCTTGTGAGGGGCACCCCTTCCTCACCATTTCTGACTCACAGCCATCTGCCCGAGGCTGGGCCGGTGGCTGATGCTTAATGGGGAGTGTTTATGGGGAGATTAATCGGCTCTCTCTCTTTCTCCTTGTCTGTCTCTGTCTCTGTCTCTCGCTCCCCCGTTTTCCTCCCCAGGGGGGCTTTCTCTGTGGTCCGACGCTGTGTCAAGCTCTGCACCGGCCATGAGTATGCAGCCAAGATCATCAACACCAAGAAGCTGTCGGCCAGAGGTAGGGCATGGGGAGTGTCCAGCGCAGCTGCTGTCAGGCTGGGGCAGGGGCTTTGGAGGCGAGCCCTGTGGACTGTGCGGCAGGCCCCTCCCAGGCTTGGCTGGCACTTGGCCCATCTGGCCTGTGGCTCCAACACATGCAGTGGGGTTCCTGGAGTGAATGCTGTGGCAGAGGGAGGCACAGGAGTGTTGGGGACTTCAGGGCGCCTCTGGCCTGGTGGGGCCTGGGCTGGTTAGGGTGCCGACCTCAGACTCCTGGATGTACCTTTGCGCTCTGGTTAGGGTGTTCTCAGGGCCCCACTTCATCTCCCCTTCCCAAGTGTACTGGGGTCTCTGCCCCCAGAGCTGGAGGGGGAGAAGTTCAAGGTGGCTAGCCCGCCATGGTGGTTGGGTGATGTCATCTGCCCTGAAAGCTGTGCGCTGGACGACAGCTCAGTGACAAAGTTTTGGGTGACCTGGCAATGCTGCGATTGGCCATCTGCCTTCTGACAGCAGAGACCTGGTGTCGTGGCCAACTGGGAGGTGACCCGGCAGTTTCCTAACTAACAGAGCCCAAGTTTTCTACACAGTGGCAGAGCACTCCCACCTGACCTGGGAGGGCTTCTAAGACATGCAGGGTGTGTGCGAGGAAGGGCCTAGCCTGGTGCTGGCCCCAGGTGGCCCTCGGCGTGTGGATGTGCCGCGTCACGGGCCTTGCTGGTGATGGTCAGCTCTGGGCGCTGCAGGTGGCGATGGAGCAGACAGTCCCCTGCCTTCCTAGGGTTTCCCTGCCCTTGTCCTGTGGGGCAGGTAGAGGACAAACAAAACCCAAAGTCAGCACACAGGAAATCCAATGGTGACGGTCAGAGGCCGCCTGGGGTAGCTTCTGTGGCTGGGGTGCAGATCTGAGGAGGCAGTGGGGAGGGACTAGGGCAGGGATCCTGCTGGAGCCCCAAGGTAGGGTGTGCCAGGGAGCCCAGAGGGGCTGTGTAGGCGGGTGTGGAGGGGGGTGCCTGCCTTACTGAGGTGGCAGCCCCCTGTCGCTGCCCATGCAGTGGGGTCCATGGAGGAGGGGCTGGATGATGCCCTGGTAGAGGAGCCAAGCGAAGCCCCTGTCTGCCGCTCTCAGCCCTTCCCCTCCCAGGGCACAAATCTGAGCTAATCAGGAGCTGGAGAGGCCCTGACCCATCTGGCGAGGCCGCCAGATGCTGAGGCCGAATGTCGGCAGAGACAGGCATCCCCTGGGTTGGTGAGAGGGCTGCCTGCTGTCTGTGGCCTGCAGTTTACAGTGATCCAGCCACCTGTGGGGGTGGGCCTGTGTGATTTGTGAAGTGATGTGTCAGCATTGTTTGAGCACGTGCTGTATACTAAGCCATCCGTATTTCCCCTTCTTGGGAGCATTTTCTGACATCGGGCTGCAGGGAGGTCCTTTAGGCTGCAGTGGGACCTACTCCTGTCCCAGCCCTTGTCTACCTCGTCATCACTGACCCACAAAGGGGCTTGGCAGTGCCCAGGGCCGGGTCAGTCGCCATGTGGGCCTCCCAGCCCACAAGGGGCTATGGGTGGGTGGCACTGCAGAGGGCCCAGCAGGGACACTGAGAAGTGGGCTGGGCAGGTCCAGAGGCGTGCGCTCCCAACCATTCTCCACAAGGTGCGGGGCCTGGGTGGCCCCTCTGCCCTGTGACTCCACACAGCTGGACATGGGCCGCCTGCTGGTCAGCCCTGTTGGCCCCCTGGGGGCCCAGCCCGTGTTCCAGGACCTAGGGCAGCCAGCTTGTTTTTTCTTGATCAAGACACAGAACTGCTTATAAGTGATCAGTCCTCAGGTATGGCTGTGGCCAGTACCTGTGGGTCTCCAGAGGACATCCCTGAGTCTGGGACACTCCCTGCCTGTCACAGGTGTCACAGAGAGGAGGTCTTCACACACGTGTCTGTGCACGCATGCATGTGTATGAGCCTGATTGAGCCTGCGGAATGGGGCTCTGGCCCTCAGGCAGTGAGGCTGGGACCAGCCCAGGCTGAGCTGGGGGAACGAGAGGAACTCCTGGTTCCTGCTTGGGAAGATGCTTTGGGTGTCCCAGAGGCCTGGACTGAGGCAGGTGGGGGTCCTGGAGTTGGCCCTTGGCTGGGAGAGCAGTGGGCAGAGGTGAGGGCCACTTGCTCTGAGGGTCAGCTTCGATGAGCCCCGGGGTGTTGGGACAAGCAGGTGGGAGGAGGAAGGAGTGGCCTCTGGAGCCAGGATTTCAGTCCAGACTCAGAAGGGATGTCCCGGAAGGCTCCAGGGACTGAGCCATGTGCTGAGGACACCAGCCTGAGTGTGTCATTGCGGGTGGGACCAAGGGTGATTGAGGTGCTGGGGGGTGCAGATGTCACCGGGAGCAGAGAGCAGGGAACTGCTGATGCCAAGAGGCCTGGCCAGGGCCCTGGGGTGTCTGCAGCGTGCACAGACCTGAGTGGGCTGCCCTTTGCTCTCCTCTGAACCTGCGCCTCTGGGAGTCATGGGTCAGTGTGGTTGTCTGCGGTGACCAAATGTTCCCTGTGACCGCCCAGGGACTGCTGCAGGCTTGAGCCCGGGCACGGGGATGGTCGAGTGTGGGCCACAGCCTGCTGTCCTCCTGGCCCCAGGGAGCAGCTCATTTGTCCCGTGGCTGCCCTATCATGGACGAAGATCCACGTGTGTCTGGTGGCCTCGCTGGACCCTGAGTCCTGGCATTGCCCAGTGCAGCCTTTCTCTAGCAGGCTTGAAACTTAGACCTGAAGAGACGCCAGGCCCGGCTCAGGTCCCGCGGCTACACTGCATTGACAGCAACCATATCAAAGCCAGTGCCGCCCGTGTGCTTGCCATGCGCACTGCACGGAGCCTGGGGGCTTCTGTGTTCCCTGACGTTCTGTGGCTGGTACTGGTGGAGGCGCTAGTATGAAATGTTCTGGAGGGCAGTGGGGGAGCATCACGCAGCCCAGAGGTGGGGTCCCTAAGCCAGGAAGAGCAGGCACCTCAAACACCTCACCTCAGAGCCTCCTAGTCACCCCCCAACCCTCATCCCTCTCCTGATGTGAGGCTCGTCCCTGCCTCGATTCTCTGTGGTTTCGCCACATGCATCTGTGCCTGAAAGTGGAGTCGCCAGGCCACGGTGACCTGCCTTGTGCTCGGGTGATGTTCTGGGGCGTGTCCGTGGGCTGGGTCCCTTCCCACTGCTGTGCGATGTTCTGCTGAAGGAAGGCTGCTACTTTTCTGGCTCTAGCTAATTCCTGATGAGGTTGGCAGACCCACTGGAACCCCACCCTCGGGAGAGGCTCCGTGATGTGTGTCAGTGAATTCAGTTTGGCAAAAATGTTGCTTGCCGGTCAACTTGGTGTCATAAAAGCCTGTGAAGTTTATTAGTGTGGGAAACCAGAAGCCACAGCTGGCTGTCTCCCTCCTGTTTTTCCGTCTGTCCCTGCAGGTCAGCCACCCCCACCCACCTTGGGCCTTTCCTTATCAGGGGCCCCCAAAGCCTTGTCCACACAGACCCACAGCCCTGACGTGCACTTCCCGGGGCCATAGGTGTGAGACAGTACCGCCTCGGGCCCTGTGGCCTTGTGGACATTTGCAGGCAGTGTGGCCCCTCTCTCCACAAATTGAGTCCCCTGGGGCCTTCCCTCCCTCCTGGATGCGGGACCCACGCTGGTGGGCACATGCAGGGCAGCACTGTGCTGCTGGCTTCCCCTCTGGGGTTACTTCGTCCCTGTCTGTTTCTCCTCGGCCAGGGACCGTGGAGCATGTCACATCCAGGGCTTCCTGGCCGCTCTGCACATTCTGTCTCATTCCTCAATCGCTGGATACCTTGGGAGGAGGAGAGAGGAACCCCATCAGACACGCCCTAGACATAGACACTCACTCACCTAAGAGGTTTACACGGAGGACGCAGAGATGAGCAGATACACCCCGAAACCAGCAGCGACGACACTGTGTGCTGGGTGGGGCCTGGGAGAGGCAGTCCTGAGGGGTCAGAGAAAGCACTCCAAAAGCTGTGTTGCATGGGTATTGAAGGATGAGTAGGAGTTTGTTAGGCTAAGCAGAAAACCACCGGAATATGTTTTTGTGGAATTACATAGCTCCTCTAAGTTAACCTCACACCCCCTATTTATATTCTCAAAGTGCTCTAGAGTCTGAAAGGTTTAGGGTATCGGGAATCTGAGTGAGAGGGTGGCTGCGCCCCGGAGTCCTGCTGACCTCGCAGGCCGCAGAGCCCAACTGCCTGTGTTGCGGTGGATGCCCCTCGGCTCATCACAGGCCCTGCTCCCAGGTGCTTGCACCTCTCAAGCCGCACGCCTGGCCTGTTGCCCCATCTGATGCAAGCCGGGTGGGGTGGTAGGAGGAAGGGGCAGCCCGATAGGGGGGCTGCCTGGCATTCTCAGCAGCCAGCCCCCTGCTGTGACCTTCCCGCAGGATGTCTCTCTGGGCAGGGGCAGAGATGCCTAGCAGCGTGCGGCTTCGGAGGGCAGGCCGACCCCTTCCTGCTTTGCTTCGAGTTGTACACAAGCCCTCCACCCAGGGCTGCACAGCCTGGCCCTTCCATTTTTTGGGGCCTTTTTTTCCTGTTTAACTTTTTATTGTGGAAAATTTCAAACATTCCCAAACACAGAGAAAATACTAGAATGAACCCAGCTTCAAAATTATCAATTCTCAGCCAGTCTTGTTCCATCTGGGCCCTAGACCCCGGGACGTTTACCATTCAGTGCGTACATATCTCAGCACGTATCCCTAGCAGAAAAGGTTCCGAAAACAGCCAGAGGAGCTTCATCACCCCGAAAAGCCGGCAGTCATTCCTTGATACTGTCTCATATGCAGCCCCTGTTTGTGTTTCTAATGATTCAGAGGTTTCCTCAGAGTTGAATCATGGGGTCACTCAGCCCCTGCACGATTGGGTTGTCTGCCCTCGGTGCTGAGTCCTGCTCCAAGGTGTGTGGGTCACAGCCCGGGGGCCCCACTGTGGCCACACAGCCTAGATCATGGCAGGGCCTCAGAACTCTTGGTGAGGGAGCTGGCCCCACTGTCCCGGCTTTGAGGGAAGCTCGTCCCATTGGGGTTGAAGTCTGACCCAGAAAATGACCCAGACAGAGCTGGCCTTGACTGGATGCTGTGGGCGTTGCCTTGGTGTCCCCTCTCCTGCCCCTAGCCTGCCTCTCGGGGTGGACAGTGACAGCTGGATGGTCTGCTGAGACCGTAGAGGGAGGATGCCTGGCACTTCCTCCAGCCTGAGGTTCCCCAGCCCTCGCAGGCCCTCTGGGCTTTCCTATCTGAGGAGGACAGGGAGATGAGTGATGGGGTCTTGGCTGGAACCCCAGAGCCTCACCGTGGGACACACACTTGCAGGTGAATGTCCCGCTTCAACCCTGACCGCCCAGCTGCCTGACCATGGCCAGGTTGCTCAGTCATCCTAGATGTCCCCAGCTGTAAAGTGTCTACCTCAGAGGGACGTTGCAAGGCCCCAAGACCTTCCCTCTCCATGTTGCTGCCTCCCTTCCTGGCCAGACCCTCTGTGTCCTGCTTCGGAGGACCCCTTGTGGATACCCAGTAGCTTTCTGGTGTCATCTGGCCTGCCCAGCCTGCAGGCCTCAGGGCCCCATCCTCCATGAAGCTGTCCTGGATCCTCCCGCCGGCAGCCAGCCACCCTGCCTGGAACTCCCCGGGCCCCATGGCAGGCGACCCTGGCTGGTTCTCAACTGACCACGTGCTCTTTGAGGGCAGATGCAGCTGGTTCATCTGGTGGCCTCCTGGCTCACAACGCAGAGCCTCTGAAAACACTGGAAAGCCACCGCCTCTTCTGACAGGGGGCTGGGCCCGGGCTCTGCCTGGTTGGCTGGCTTACTCTTTCCCATCGTGGGCAGGGGCTTCTCCGAAATGGCCTTCCCCACTGTTATGTAGGGAGGTGGGGGATGGGGAGGGGACCCAGAGAGCAAGCCTTGGGTGGGGAGAGGGATGCTGGGCGCTTCTGGGGCATGCTCCAGCAGCCTCCCCGGCTGCATTTCACCCCTGATTTGGGTCTAGTGCCAGTGGAGGGGCCTCACTCACTCCTTGAGAGTCACTGGGAGTGCTGTGTCCCCAGTGTCCCACATGCACTCCTGTCCAGGCCCGAGGGGGCGGCCTTGGTCCTTCAAGGTGATGAGAAGCAGCCGGTAGCATGTAGCCACAGGAGGGAGGACGCCCGCATCAGACACAGAAACTCTCAGGCCTTCCGTTACCGAAATCCTTGGCCAAGCGGGCACTGCAGAGCTGCACCAGCTGATGCCAAAGCTCTAACAGTTTGGTTTTTTAAAATTTAATACTTAATTAAATAGATGATTGTGAGACATTCAAAGTTGGTGAATGTACTGAATAATGAGAGATTATTAAACTACTGTTAACAAAAGCAGTTAGAGGAGAATTAATTGACTAGGGGTAAAGAGGCACACAAGTCTTAAAACGTGCCTCATTGTGGGGCCCCCCGCCCGCCCAGCCCCTGGTGCAGGGCCCTGCCCTGGAATGGCCTTCAGCTCCGGGTGGAGCTCCTGTGTGCCTGGCATCATCGGCGTTGTCTCACGTCCTCCCACCCTCTGAGCTCAGCGTGGGCTCCCTGTTCACACGGGATGGGGCGGGGTGGGGGGAAGCTTAGTCCCACAGAAGCTGGGAACTGCACAGGGTCCCCTGGCTGGTGGTTAGCAGAGCCTGGGTGTGGAGGCCTCTCGATTTCACCCAGCTGGGGGAGGCCAAGGGTTGGGCCAGCGTGAGGCTCCCAGGTGGGGCTGACCTCACAAGTGGGGCTCACCTCCCAGGCCCTGAGCTCACCCTGCAGTGAGGAGATCTGTTTCACCACTGTCCTCCTCCTACCCGCAGGCCCTTTCGCTGCTCACCCCCACTCCCTTTCTGGGGCACCTGGTCTCCCCAGGGAACCTTGTCTTGCGAGGACACTCCCAGCTGAAAGGTGTGATGGACAGGGACCATCTTGAGGTCTCTGTGGTCATTGGGGCTGGGGCTGAGCCTGTGCCACAGGGAGGCCTGCATGCCCCCCCTTGCCCGCCCCGAAGCCTGCTGCCTGTGACCCCTTTGTGCAGTAGGTGGGGGCTGCCTCCGAGGCTTTCCTACTGCAGCCGGTACTGCAGCGCAGCGTGCTTATGGCTCCCGCACAACCCACAGCCGGAAAACGACCCCTGCTCTGGGGGATAATGAGTGCCTGGTCGGCAGAATCCGTGGAACTGGGTTAATAGAGGACGAGGCACCGCATTGCAGGGACAGCTGAGCATGCGCCTGCGCCAGCAGCACCCTCCCAGCCCAGGCACCCTCCCCTCCCGGCCTGGGGACCGCCCCTTTCCCTCCTCCCCAGCTCTGGGGCCCTCCCCTCCCCTCCCCTCCCTTCCCCTTCTCTCCCCTCCCCCTCCCTCTCTTTCCCTTCCTGCTTCTCTCTCTGGCTGCTCCTTGCTGGGAGACCTCCTCTCCATCCCTCACCACCCTCCCTGGGTGGCTTCCAGCCTGAGGGAGCAGCTTTAGGGCTTGGACCCCCACCCAACTTTTGACCCACTCTGCCTTCAAGTTTATTCCCTGGGGACTTGGAGGGTGGCCAGGAGTTGGGTGAAATCCCTGGGAAATGCTTCCTCCACCCGCCCCAGGGTCAGCCTTCAACCAGATGGGGATGGTCCCTGAATTGGGATTACGGGGAAGGGACCCCACTTCCAGGTGCAGAGGGAGTCGGGGGAGCTGGGAGGCAGGCCTTCTGGGGGCTTAGTGGGGGCACCGCATTTCCATCCCTCCCAT
Source organism: Cebus imitator (assembly GCF_001604975.1). Lineage (NCBI taxonomy): Eukaryota > Metazoa > Chordata > Mammalia > Primates > Cebidae > Cebus > Cebus imitator. The sequence goes on from NW_016107863.1 coordinate 153,346, forward strand.
GGGGAGGGCCACTGAGCAGCAATGAAGGAACAAGGCTAGGCTGCTGGATTTAGCAATTAAGTATGATTTACAATGAAAAGATGTAAAGCAAGCACTGTATATCCCAAATTGCATGGGACACACTTACTCAAACTAAACATTATTTGTTGTGTATCTGAAATTGAGGCAGACTTATACCAAAAACCAATTTTGTCCTTTGTCTGAAATTCAAATTTAACTGGCCACCCACCTTGTATTTTATCTGGCAATGCTAAGCCAGACCGTTGAGAGACAGGACTTTGTCATTAGTTTGGAAACCGAACTGATTTAGTCAAAGGCTTCTGGGAAGCGGCCCCGAAGAGGATCAGGAGAAGAACAGAGAGCCAGGCTGTGTGGAGGGTCCTGGCCCTTGCTGGCCCCACCTGTAAGGTGCAGAGAGGGTGAGCAGCACCATGGCCTCCTGCTTTCTGGTTCTGGGTGTGGCCCTGTGTGGACACCAAGTCCCAAGATCTGCTGGTCAGGGTCCAATGCCAGGTCCCTGAGCCTCCGTGACCCCTGGGGAAGGCAGATGCTTCATGAACTGGCTGCAGAAGCAGGGCCTATCCTATTGGCATTTGGAGGGGGTGAGAGAGGAGTCCCTAAGCCAGGGAAGGGAGGAGGGGAGGGGAGGAGTCATCAGGGAGGACCCCTCTGTGTGCTTCGGCATTTCCAGCATTCCAGCATTTATGTTGCAACTCATCTTGTCAGTGGCAGAAAAGGTTCCTGGCAGAGGGGGGACCTTAGAGCTGGGTTCTGGGCCCTAACGCCTGTCCCCTCCCTGCCTCACTCTTCTTTTCTGTAAAATGGGTGGAGGATTGGCCTCCATGCTGCCTAGGTCTTCTAGCGCTGATATTTCCCACGTCTGGAGGGATCCTTACTCCCAGGCCCTGCCAGTTCCAGGAGGTGAGTGAGGAGTGGAGAGATGGCCGAACCCACAGGCTGTGAGTCCAAGGTTTGAAGACCTGGTTCTGCCAGTGTGGGCACAGACCCCGTCCCTGGTCCTTCCTGCTTACAGCCCCTTGCTCCCTCCAGGCCACCCGCCAGCGGACTGTAGGCCCATCAAGGGCAGGCCTCCTGCTTCGCACATATAGATCCTTAATAAACAGAGGTGAAGGGGTGGGAGGAGAAGAGTGTTGTGAAGAGTCCGCTTAAGGACTGAGCTGGGGCAGGGAGAGGTAGTGACCTCAGATGGAAGGAGGAGGGGCTTCGGAGCGCCCAGGTCCCTGGGGCTAGTTGGGCAGGAGCGGGGAGGCCCGCAAAGTGCGGATTTGAGGCCTGGGTGGTAACAGAGCTTGGGAATGGCAGAGCTTTGCGCTCTGTCGTGCTGGTCTGGCTGCTGATGGAGAGCTGGCGATCCAGGGCGAAGCTCGAGGGGAATGAGCTGCAGCAAGCCCTGGAAGGTGCTGGGGGCCGTGGCTGGGTATCTCCCCTGAGGGCAGCCCCTGTCCTGTGTCCCCAGGGCCAGGAGCTGCAGTCCCGTGACAGGCCTGCGCAGTGGCTCTGCGTCACAGGTGCTCTGAGGTCATGATTTTCCATCGTCTGCATGTCACCTGGGGGAGCCCCGACTCCCGCTCGGTATGGAGTGATTAGCGCTACAGAAGGTCACAGAAGGTCACTGAGGCTAGTGGGGGTTGGAAGAGCCCCACCGGTGACTGTGAGAGCCGCAGACTGGGGAGAGCGGATGTGTGCAGATGCTCCCGCCTAGAGGTGGTGGGGACATTCTGGAAAGAGCCCGATAGCAGTGTGCGGGCTGCTGGTCACTCGCCTCTGTGGCACGGTCCTCTCTGTAGTTCTTTTTCCTCACTTCCTTCAGAAATGTGGCAGTGCTTGCCTCGAGCTATGCTTCCTGGCCTTGGGCCTGGGGCTGGGTTGGGCCCCCAGGCATCTGCTCAGGAATGAGTGGGAACCTCCGGGCAGCTGTCCGCTTTCTGAAAAGGATGTGGACAGAGTCGGGGACAGAGGATGAGGCTGGACATAAGGCCACAGTGGTCAAGAGTGCAGCCCTGGAGTCTGGGCCTTGTGTTTGAGAGTAGGACCCTGACAGGGTGGGTCCTGCACCCTCCGGGGCTGGCTTGAGCCACTGTCCCTGCCGTCTTGGAGGAAGCCAAGATGGTGTCTATGGCTTTGGTGGGACGAGTTTGTGTTGGGGGTGGGGGAGCCCCAGGTGGGGGACCCATCCACCAGGGCTGGGAGGGATGACCTAGCAAGCCCCTCCTGTCACTGTGCCCGCCCTGTGGGGGCCACGTTGTTTTCGTAGTCTGGAGAGTCTAGGCACCTTGGTTTAAATCTCCTACTCTGCCTGTTTGTGAGCACGGGAATCTGTCCTGGGGTTATGGGGATGACTGAACGCATGACACCCAGCATTGGATAGATGAGTGGACGGCATTTTATTGTCATATATACTCAGAGCCCAGAGAGGAGGACGCTGCACTCAGGACAGGGGCTGGGGAGGCAGACTTTGTAGTAACAATGGGGTGAGGTGGCCCCTGGTTCCACCAGAGGCAGTTCTGGCTGGTTTGAATAATTTCATGGGTCAGCAGAGATCTGCAGCTCGCTACTCAGGCATAAGCAGGACCAGTCCAGGTCCTCGTGGGGATGAGGCTTGCCTGGGTGGGGACCTAGCCACAGGAGCAGAGTCCGGAGCAGGACGTGAGGCCAGGCCGTTGAGGGCCTTCCTGGTTTCGCTAGGTGTCAAGGTAGTGCGTAATGCTGGCTTTAACTTTAGGTCTCACACCGTAGCCCTGCACAGAATGTGCCAGCTTGGCACAGACAGGGAGGGAATTCCAAGCCACACCTCCGTTTCAAAGCTGAGCTGAGCTGCACCCCACAAGCGTGACGACGATCCTGATCCTGATAAGGGCACAGGGAATGGGGCCCCAGCTGAAAGGCCAAGTGGACCCCATGGAGGGCAGATGCTGGACCCCCCAACATGTAGCCCCTGGCCTGAGCCCAGGCTCCCAGAATGGCTGTGTTCATCCCCATATGGCTGGCAAACAGCTACAAGGCCCTCAGCTCCAGCTCTATCACGCACGCTCATGCAGAGGGGCAGGGTGCTGCCCACGTGGTCGCCAGGACCTCGAGGCGGCAGGCATCTGCAGGATGTGCTCACAGGTGCCTCTCGAGGGGTGGCAGAGCTGCTGGCGGGTTAATTGCTGGTTGTCGTGTTGCCTTTTGCAAACAAAACATGCACAGAAAGCCACAGCGAGAGCCACCCTCTTGCACCTTCACTGTGGGGCTCAGCCTCCTGGGGCTGCACAGGCCTGACTGGACCTCTTGGGATCCCAGGAGGAGAGAGGTGTCTGCCTCCACTGCCTACCCGCTTCAACACCACCTCACCTTTTCCTGTAGACTTTTGATGCCCTCAGAGGATCCCGACCTGGCCCCAGGCCTTGGCCCAGGGTTATTCTTGCCTCAGACCTACTGCTGGGCTCCCCAAGTCCTCGCTGCCCCCAGCCCCAGATCTCCAGAGGGAGCACAGGCTCATCCACCTCTATGGCAGCCTCTGAAGGGCTTGAGAAGTCCCACCAGAAAACAAGTGAGGAGCGGGCTGTTCCTGAGGTCCCAGGTGGGGCCTCCTGTGACAGGGTCCAGCTCCACTTCTACCCAGCCTCCCCGCCCCCTTGCCCCCTTCTGAAAGTTGGGGTGATGCAGCAACAGCCCTGCTTTGTGGGTGCTGTGAACAGTTCACAGGCCTGCCCCGAGCCGGTCCTCAGCAAACAGAAGCCACTACCCTGAAGGACTCACAGGGAGCTCTGCGCATTCTCCAGGAGCACTTTCCCTTTTAGGAGAAATGGCCGGGATCTGCCCACGGCCTCCGTTCAGTCCCTAAACCGGCCTGCACCCCGGGACTGGATGCGCAGGCCCTGCCACGTGGCCCACGCTGACTCCGGGGTCTGGACTGGTTTTACTTCACATTTACCAGCCAGGGAGGAGAGTCAGAGAAGAGGGGCTGCTGGAAGCCGCCCCCTCGTCCCCGCCCAGCTTCCCTGTTCTCAAATAAACCCAAGGTCAGCGCTACCAAGGGACTTACTGGCAGCCCAGGTTGGCAAGTGCTGGCCCCGAGATGTGAGCTGGCCTCTGCCTGCCCCACCCCACAGCCACTCATCCCCTTTCCTGTCACCAGGATCTATAGGAGCCGGCCAGGACACAGCCACACAGAATTAAAGGCCAGACCCCACTGGCCTAGTGTCAAGGCCCAATCTGTCCCATCAGATTCTGGCCCGGCCGCTCAGTACCACACAGGGCCGCGCTTGGCTCCCAAGCACTCTGTCAGTGTGCAAGCACAGTCAAGTTTAGCCTCGAAGTGAATTGGGACACTTGAGTTAAGTGTGTTGATACTGGGCAGGGTGTACATATGCCTGGCTGGTGGGTGATGTGGATGTTGGCAAGCCATTTAAGAGTCTAGAGGGTCACGCTTGATGGCTCACGCCTGTAATCCCAGCACTTTGGGAGGCTGAGGGGGGTGGATCAACTGAGGTCAGGAGTTTGAGACCAGCCTGGCCAACATGGCAAAACCCTGTCTCTACTAAAAATACAAAAATTAACTGGGCTTGGTGGCGGGTACCTGTGATCCCAGCTACTCAGGAGGCTGAGGCAGGAGAATCGCTTGAACCCTGGAGGCAGAGGTTGCAGTGAGCTGAGATTGTGCCTCTGCACTCCAGCCTGGGCAACAGAGTGAGTCCGTACAAAAAAAAAAAAAAAAGTACATCTAGAAAGCTCTCTCATGCCTGCGATGGTGCGGGTTGCCGAGACAGGGGTGCAGGTCACCTGGGCTGATGGGTCTTGCCAGTGCGCTGACTTTGCAGGGAGGGGCTGCTGATCCCTGCCAAGGTCCAGAGTGTGGACAGATGTGTGCCTGGCTCCGTGGGGGTGGGGGGTGGCTTTGGGGGCCCTCTCTGCTGTGGCCCTCGGAGTCTCCTCTGGACCAGGACAGCACTGCTTGACAGGGCATCTCCTGAATCTTTTTCAAGGGAGGAAACTGAGGCCCCCAAGTGGGATTTGGATGCAGCCAGTTTCCTGGCCCAGGCCTTGGTGGCATGCCACATCCCATGTGCAGGGCCTGAGTTCTGGGAACGTGGCACTGGCATCACAGTACCTTCAGCCAGACAGCCTCGGGCTGGGTCAGAGCCCTGAGTCTGGTGTCCTTGCCACCCTAGTCCAGGGCACAAGTGGACCATCTGCCTTGATGTTGGTCTGTGCTTGCAGCTGCTGGTTTAGCCTGGAGAAGCAGAGCCCCAGGTAGCCCCAGCCCTGCGGTACCAGAAGCTGGTGGGACAGTGGGAGCTGGCACAGGCCAAAGCTTCTGGCTTCTCCCTCCCAAGCCACTGCTTCCAGGCCAGGGCAGATGGAGCAGGGCCCTTCTGCGACGCCCACCATCCCCATGCCCTCCCCAGCTGGGCTGCATGGGGGACCAGCAGGAGGGGTTGTCCTTGAGGGTCTCCTCCCAGGCAAGAGGAAGTGGGTAGAGGGCACTGGTGCTGTCGGAGCGGGGGTGGGGGGGCCCAGTGACAGGCCCTTGGGGTGAGGCAGAGCTGCCTGGAATGAGGAGGTACGTCCTTGAGCATCCATCCTGTGCCAGACCCATGTGGATTTCCACACACAATTCCATTTTCAGTTCAGCTCAGTCCTGGGGCCAGACACCATTACTGCAGCCGTCTTCCCGATGAGGCCCAGGAAGGTGCCATTTCTTGTCCTAGGCCACGCGTTGGGCAGGACTCGTGGCACCTAGGGAACACCACCCCCTGTCCTCAGCCCCTGGTGGCAGTGGTCTCAGGTGGCCCCAGCTGGGTCCCCCAGCCAGCAGGGTGCTTACCCCGCAGGCCTCCTTCTGATCTCTAGGTCTGACAGCCCCAGAGGCCCTGCGTGAGAGGGAGGCAGCCCCTCCTGACACAGGTGGGCCTAGTGCCTGCCCCCCCGCCCCTCTGTCACCCCCACCCAGTGCCCTGCGGTGTCCTCCTGGGGGTGCCAGCTCTGCTGTTTCTCCTGGCGGCTGGCGGGGGGCCCAGTGCCCACCCACACCCTCCTGTTCCCCTTCTCCCTGGTTCCTCTCACTCACCACCCCCCACCCCTGCTGTGAGTCACTCACTGCTGGGGAGGAGGAGGGAGGGTGGAGGATGGCATAGGGGGCCTGGGTGGGCAAGGAAGCCTCTGCCAACTCCATCCTGAACCCCATCTTGGCTCTGAAGAAAGAAAGAGGAAATTATGGGAGCGAACATCAATGATTTACCAAACCACATAACCTTAACTTGTCCTGTAAGACTCTCCCTCCCTGTTGGGGGCACCGGCTGCACCATGGCCTCTGGGTGTGATACATTTGGGACACGAGGGGTCCCCAGAGCGATGACGAAGGGGAGCTGCCTGCCTGTCCCCCCAGGCCAACAGCCTGGGCCTTTCATCCCTGACAGCTTTGAACACCTCTCTGTGCCTCAGTTTCTTCATCTTTGCCCTGTGCCTCACCCTGCAGGTGCAGTGTGAATGTCCTCCCCGGTCAGCTGCACCTCTCCATCACCCTCAGCTGGTTTCTCTTTGCTCTTAGCTCAGGGGACCCTACGGCTTCTGAACTGACAAGGGTGGCGTGGGGGAGGGGAGGAGCTCCCGACACACGGGGAGAGGTTTGCAGTCTCTCCCCCGCCACTCCTGGTCTTTCAGGGCATTTTTGGAATGAAATAGGTTAATGTCTGTAATGTGCACAGAACAGACATTGCCTGACATGTGGCAAGTGCTCCAGGGTGGGTCATGTGGCCGTGCCCGTGTCCCGGTCCTGTCTCTTCCTGCGCTTGGCTGTGGGCACCTTGAGGTGGTCTCTGCCCCTGTCACTTTCATGTGCCAACCCTCCAGCACAGTAACAGCTTGGAGGAACCCCCACTCCCCTCCCCAACCCCTCAGAGCTCCACACCAACACTTTGGGGGTCCTGTGGATCTGGGAATGGCTGCTGGTGGAGGGCCTGTGGTCCCTGATCCTGAGAGGCTGGAGGTCTAAGCAGGCATAACCCAACCTTGTCCTTCCCCATGAGCACAAGTGGTTTGCTCCAGTCACGGCTCTGCAGGCAGGTAACCCACACCAGCGGGGCTCTCAGTGTTTTGGAGAAGGCTATGGGTGAGGGAGGAGGGGAGCCTTGTCACCTTGGCCCTTGAGCCCCCTCCTGGTGCTGGTGTGGGGTTGTCTCCCCTTCCTCTGTGATGTCAGCCTTGCTGCCCCCACAGCCAGCATCTGCAGGCTGTAAATATCAGATTCTGCAGTGAGCAGAGGCTGCGTCCACCAGGCAGGCACCACCCACCAGCCCAGAGAGCAGCAGGGAATGCAAACCAAGTGGCGTATCACAGGTAGCCCCTGCGCTTTGGAGACAGGCCTCAGCTTTGAGTCCCCAGCCCAGCAGCCTGCCCTGTGTCGTCCAGGGTGACTTCCACATCCTAGGATGTGTGCGGGAGCTGGTGGGAAGCCTTCCCTGAGGTGAACCCAGCACGGGTGTGCAGAGCTGGCTGGGGCTGCTTCTCGTCCCTGTCTTTCGGTGGTCCCCAGCTGCCTGTGCCCCAGCACTTGACCCCACATGTCGTGCGGACCTTGGGGGACACCCAGAGTGCAGGTCTGGCAGGATGAATGGTGGGCAGGCCAGGGCTCTGAGCAGAGATTGTAGCCAAATCACCTAGAAAAGCTTCCAGGCCTCGGCATTCCCTGAGGGATGGAATCTGAGGATGTCGCACTATCATTAGAATCCAAACAGGCAGGCGGATAATTGCAGGCTCCGGTTTAGCCTGATCTTTTTGAGGACAATTGTTTATGGGTTTTTTCGTTTTGTTTTGTTTTGGGGTTTTTTTGATAAATGCTTTCATGGGGGTATAAATGAACGCTGTATTTGATCTGTGGGATGTTTCTCTGGCAGGAGAAATAAATAGCAATGCTTTTGCCAGCATCTCTCTGAGCCGCCTCCTTGGGGAGCAGGTGTGTAAATGTGTACACACGTGTGCGCATGTGTAGGATTGCATCCACACTGAATGGGCCAGTCACCTTCTGGCTTAAATACAGGCCCACACACATACGCCCTTGCCTCCGTTTAGGGTGCAGATTCACCAGATGCCCAAGTATTTAGGAGATGGTTGAACTCATGAGTTCCCTCTCCAAGCTTCACATCAGAGGGGGTGTGAGAACCAAGTCTTTTGCCAGCATGAGTAGGCAAACTCCTACTCATCCTCTAAAACCCCACTGAAGCGTCACCTCTTGAGTCTCAGGCAGAATCAGAGCCTCAGAGCACTCTGCTCATCACTCTGCTGTAACAAGGCACACAGGCACTGCAGACATTGGCTTTTTGTGGCCCAGGGACTGTCTGCCCTGGATCCCCAAGACCTTGGCCAGGGGCCTTTGGGTGGGAGAAGAAGAGGGAGGGCAAGAGGGAAGAGGGATCTCCTCTTGATGGGTTGAGGTCCCCTGGGGGTTGGGAGGGGCTCAGCCTGTGTCCTCACTCCCCAGCTTCTGCCCTCTGTCCCATGGTCTATTTCAGAGGTTATTCTTAGGGTCCGTTAGAGAAAACTCCACATCATAGGGAACTGCAGTCCTGGGAAGCAGTGCACGCGAAGAGGTGCCGTGAGCCTGAGCCTGACAGGGGTCGGGGAGAAGGGATCCGGCACCTTCTGGGGAGTTGACAAGGCACCGGCTATCGGGTGGGGTGGGTTCTTGGGGTTTACTTGTTGGATTCACAACCTGCAGAGGTGTGGCACCTCTTCTGTGACTTATATCAATGCTATCTAATAAAATGTTGCCGAGTGCAGTGGCACGTGCCGTTAATCCCAGCTACTCGGGAGGCTGAGGTGGGAGGATCGCTTGAGCCCAGGAGTTCTGGGCTGTAGTGCGCTATGCCAGTCAGGTGTCCGCACTAAGTTTGGCATCAATATGGTGACCTCCCGGGATTGGGGGTCCGCCAGGTTGCCGAAGGAGGGGTGAACCGGCCCAGGTTGAAAATGGAGCAGGTCAAAACTCCTGTGCTGATCAGTAGTGGGATCACACCTGTGAATAGCCACTGTACTCCAGCCTGGGCAACGAGACCCCGTCTCTAAAAAATAATAAAATAAATAAAATGTTAACCATGTGGACATCCCTGCCTAGATTTGAGATGTGACAATGAGGATAAAGAGCATCAGGGCCTTGGGTGACCCTGAGCACCTCAACCCCAGGCCCCTCAGAGAACCTAGCACAGCCCTGGGGCCTGGCCACTCAGCCCCCACAGCCCCTCTTACGGGGTCATCTGGATGAGCTATGAAACCCACTGCCTGGCCCTGACCCGGATATAACGGTAGTGGGCATAGCCAGGGCCGGTCACTCAAGAGGCCTCTTAAGACCTCTTTCAGGAAGAGGTGCCCCGCTGGGGGTCCTGGAGGCACTGGTGGGATCCTGGGCAGGTGGGGAGCCGCCGCTGGCAGACTTCCGGCTGTGTTCTCGCCAAAGGCCTGCTGGCCTCTGGGCCTACTCAGTGGCTACTGTTTTGATCTCCTGAGTCCAGCAGGTTCCCCAGGGACCAGAGCCCCCCAGAATGAGGCTGGCAGGCAGGGATGAGCAGGATGTGGCAGCTCAGGTCACTGTCTGGGGCAGGAAACAGGACTGAGCTGGGTGTTCCCCCGATTCTGCTGCACCCTTTAGGGCCAGGGTACACTTCTTATGAACTGGATTGGGTTGAATTTAACTTACTTAACCTTGTCCGTGACAAGGGGTTTACGATGTTAATGGGGAGGCCAGGAATAATGTCCCAGACTTTGTAAAAAGAAAATCATAGTATGTCCACAGAGTTAGGAAGCTGGATTCTGGCCTGCCCTGAGATGGATTCTGACCTGTCTGAGCCAGATGGAGAGAGAAAGCCTCCTCCTCCTGCCCCCTCCTTCTTTCGGCCTCTCGGTCCCATCCAGAGTCACATAATATCCACTTAGATTTTTTTTTCTGCCTGTTTTTTTTTTAAATTTAAAGGCAAATGTTACCACAGCAGACTTTATGAAACACCCTCTTCATATTGAATCAGTAGCTTGCTCACTGGAGACAGGATCAAAATCTTTTTTAAAAACAATGCTTTGCCAAATTATGGGAGTAAGGCATGATCAGTGTCAAAATTGGGGGAGGGGAAGTTAACGAATAAAACAAAATTATCCATAATCCTGCCACCAAGAGTGAAGCACTCTACATGATGTGTGTGTCTGGGTGTTACCAGCTTATGTCATGGTTTACGGTTTTCAAGCGGCTCTCTGAGCGCTAACCCACCGCAGCTGCTGGAAGGAGGTGGTCGAGGTGCCGTTGTGGGTATTAAAGAAAGAAAGCCAGTCAGCAACCTGTGTGGCTGCCACGGGTGGGCACCTGGTGCCAGGACTGGGCAGTCAGGTGCCCCCTTAGCCCACATAAATGATTACCTCCCTAAAACGTGCTCAAGAATAAGTATCATCTTTGGGCTGGGGCTCAGCTCTTGGTGATGTTTCAATAATAAAACACAGACATGTGAATTATCTGTGTCCCAGGAGAATGAGTTTCTAATTGCATCTTTCTCCTGATTTGGATTTATGATTTTATTTATTTAACTCTAACCAGGCAATTGTTCAAAAGGAAACTGTGCGCCCTGGTTCCACTGCCTCTCCCTCCTAGGTCCTCCTGTCCCTCAGCCTGGTTCTGGCCCACGTGCCCCGTGGCGATGTGTGATCCCGCCTTGGATCCTGTCCTGGGGGAAGATGAGCCATCAACTTTGTTGGGACAAGTTGGAAAGGTGGAATGTGCATTGTAGCTTAGAGACAGGGGTGTCATATCTGAACCTAGGACCTGCACTGGGATTATGGAAGGGATGCCCTGTCCTTACGGGACACACTGAGTGCTGTCTGATGTTACACACGCGTCACAAAAAGTGGGTGTGCGTACGGAAGCAGGGGCGGGATGGGGAGACTACACAGAAGTGCTGCACACGAGTTCTCTGTACCGTTGTTGCAGGTTTTCTCTAAGTCTGAAAAATGCTCAGAATCAGTTTAAGAAAGACACTAGGAAGGAAAAAAGTAACCCCATGAACTCACCATCCTGCACCCTGAAAGCCCTCCCTCCTCCCGCCCCAGAGGGAGGGGGGTCGGAGATGTTGCAAGAGTTGGTCCCCTGCTTTCCGCTGGAGTCGGGTCTCATGTGTGGGCCCCTCCCCTCCCCAGGTATGTCCAGTGATGCTGGGTTTTGAGCTCCATGTAGATAGGAGAACTGAGCCCACGCCATGTGTATGCTATTGTGACTATGTTTGATTTTTCCATTCTGATGCTGACAGACACTTGGGCTGGTTCCAGTTCCGCCATCACAAATCCCTGAGGCTCCTGGCACCTCAGCTCCCACTTCAGTGGGAGGGGAAAGGGGAGGGAGGGAGGATCGGCGACTGGGGTATTCTGGAAGACTGTTCAGTGCTTGCTGAGTTGGGTGTCCAGGTCGGGGAGGGAGCAGGGATGCCCGGGGCTTCCAGCAAAACAGCGGGGCGGGGTCTGACTTCCTCCATGCCACCTGGAGGCTCTGCCAGATCCCTCTGGATCCCTCTCGTGGGATGCCAGGAGGCTAAGCTTGAAGCAGATGGCAGCCAGGTGGCCAGGGCAGGGAGACGAGTGCCTGTCCTGGGAGGGGGGAGCCAGAGAATGCCGCTCCCAGGGACCTTCCCATCTGTGGGCGTGGCTTTCTCACTCAAGGCAGATGCTTGTTTGCAGCATGTCCTGTACCCCTAGACCGCCACCGCCACACCTGCTCCAGGGAAACTGACCCCTGACGTGACTCAGCCAGGCCTCCCTTCCTGCAGGTGGACGAGTTTCCGGCAGGTGCAGGGATCAGAGGTTTTAATTCTTCCCCAGGACGGTTGTGAAGTGGCAGAGCCTCATTCTTTCCCTGCTCCTGGGCGCTACTGGGCGTTCCTGGCGAAGGAGGCATCCCTGAGGCCTTGTCTGGTATATTAATTCTGTGCCCCGGGCCCTGCTCACCTTTCCCGTGGTGGGATTCAGCACTGGGCAGGTGGAGGGGTTCCAGACGCGACCCTCCCCAGTCCGTCCTCAACTCTGAAATGCGCTGGCCTTTCCTTGCAGCTCCCCACGCTCAGCTGTGCCCACCTGTCTACTTTCGACCTTTGTGCAAATAAGAGCACGCTGTGGGTCCTCCTTTGCTGCTTGTTCCCTCCACACCATTAGGCTGTGGGTGCTGCCCGCACATGGGGTTGGTGGAGGGCTTCGTTTCGTTGTGGTGTGGGACCCTGTGTGACTGCAGCATGGTGGAAGTGTGGGGTTTTGGGTTTTGCTATTACCATCTCCATTAGTTTTTAAAAACCTCCTGCTTCTATTTGAAATGTAAAATTTCTGGCAGATAAGTTGCTCCATCTTTTGGGGACCAGTGGTGGGGCCACCCAAAGGGTACCAGTCATCTCCATGCCTCCCGCGTCCGGGGATCTGGGCCCTGCACCTCCTGGGGTGGGAGGAGAGTGGTTGGGCCGGAGGGTCCACCTCCCGCGTCACCGCCAGTTCACTCCCATCCCCCAGGCAAGGCCTCTCTGAGGCTTTCCCCTCCTCCTGCCAGCCAGCGTCGGGGCACACTCTCACCCCCTCCCGGCCCCATTCTGACGGCCCCTCCGCTGCCTCGGAAGAACAAATTTGGCTTCAGCCAAAAGCTCCAAAGAGTATGGAATTAGGACAAGTAAGTGGAGGATTAAATCAGTGCGCTGCTGACTTTGAATCATCCAGGGAAACTTTTAGCCCCGAGTTAGTAGTGCTCACCACCTGAGTGGGCCTGTCTACCCCAACACAAGCTGGCTGGCTGGTCCCTGCCCCAGCCCTGCCACCAGTGGCCTAGGGGGTGCCATGAAGGGTGTTCCCGTGGCGGGGGCACAACCATCACTGGGGGGTCACATCACTCCTCTCTTCTTTGGAGGCCGTGGCACACCCTCGTGGGCCTCTCCTGACGTGGGCGATCCGTGGGTCACCAGTTGCTGGGGCAGGAGGTCACACCTTGTCCTTTTCTGTCCTCCAGATCACCAGAAGCTGGAGAGAGAGGCTCGGATCTGCCGCCTTCTGAAGCATTCCAACATCGGTGAGCAGCCCTGGGTGGGGCAGGGGGATGGGTCCCCCAGCCTCTCCCTCGCAGCAGCCCTGTCCTGTTTCTCACCAGACTTTCAAAGAGATGCAAAAAGGCTTCCTTTTCTTTTCTGTTGAAATATCCCATCAGAAGCCCCTGAGGACACCCCCACTCCTCCCCTGACCTTGAGGACTTTGTCCTGTGTGACATGATTCCGGGGGGTACCCAGAGCCAGGACAGCCCCAACTCGGGGCTCTGGGTACCCGGCTCCACCCAACTGGACAGGTCCCTTCCCCACCCCACTCTGTCCTTTGGGCCTTGCAGAGGAAGGTAAAGGACACATTCCTCAGAGAGCCCTCCGTGAAGCCAGTGCCCAGCATGTGACCCCATAACACTGAGCTGCCGCTCCACTGAGAACACACAGGGACCTCAACATTCTGTGGCTTCAAAAAAGCTACACGATGGCCCAATTACAAGGAAAACAAAGACCCACCAAAGGCCCCAGCACATGCCATCCACGGGCTGAGAGCCCCTGACTGCTTTCTCTCGCTGGCCCAGGGCACCTGGAGCTATGGTCTGAGGACAAGTGGCACTGGCTCAGAGTCAGCTGCTCCATGGGGCATCTGGAGCCTGGAGCTCAGGCCTTGCCCGTGTCGGGGAGCAGCTAGGAAACACCTTGGGGATGGCAGCCGCTCTTGGCCTCGGAGGCACCTGTCAGGTGGATTGTGGGCCCTTTCCTCCAAAGCTCTGATTCACTTGCCCAGGCATGCTTGTTCCAAAGGGACACCTGGGGACTGGGAGCCTGTTTGGGAGCCTGGGACATCTACACTCACCTTCGCCTGGCTCCGAAGGTCATCGAACCCTCCTTGCCTGGGTTAGGGGGCTAGAACCACCTTGCCTCATCTGGTGCTTCACTGATGAGCTAGGCAGAGGGGCAAGTGCCCCACTGGACCCAGCAGGGCCCCAGCATGGAAAGCGGCAGCCCCACCTCCAGGGCCTAGGCAAGGCTGCAGCCCCAGACGAGTTTCAGGGTCCTGCTGCTGCAGCTTAGCTCCTGGCGAGATTCACCGCTGCCTACCTGTCCCACTGTGTCCAGACTGGACTCTTCACCCTGATTCCTCTTAGTAACCCGGGACTTGGTTTGCCACCTCTGTATGCTGCCCACAGTGTTGTTTGCTTACTGTTTTTATTTAAAGAGATTTTCTGGCAATTCACTTTTTTCTTAGCCCTGTCTGAATTTGCGTCTGATATGCCAGTTAGGTTTTCTTCTAAGCCACTAAAATAAGTATATAACTATTTTTAAAATGTTAAAAATGTTTTTTTAAAAAGTGTCCACATGCACATGGCCCAGACTCCCCACACAGACCCCCAGTGGCTCCATCTGGCCTGAGCAACCTGCTTCCTGCTGAGGAGGTGGGATCCCCCCCACCACCACCCCGGAGCCCATCTGCCTCTGCCCCACCCCACCGGGGCTGCATGGGAGATGTGTGCTTGAGGGCAGGGGCAGCCCCAACCATGAGGATGGCCCTGCAGGGCCCCCAGGGAGCAGCCAGGTAGCTTCACGGATTACAGGCCACCCTTGGAGCTGCCGGCTGGGGATCTGGGGGGGCATCCCCTCCATGGCCCCTGGGACTACCTCTGCTCTGAGTGCGGGAGTTTCAAGCAGCATGTCCCAGGTGGGCAGCTCAGAGGGTCGGCCTCCTGGGCCCCCAAAAGGGCTTATTGGGCAACCCCAACCAGAAAGGAGTGGTGGGGAGGGGTGAGCATTTTCACCCCAGAGATTTGACAGGTGGCTGCTAGAAGTGGGATGTTGGTGGGCCTCTGGGACCCGCTGTGTCTTAGGGACACACAGGCCAGCCTGGGTAGAGTGGGAGCCTAGGAGCAAAGAGAGGGTCCAGGGGACCTAGTGAGCCGCCATCCTTGCCTTTGGGACAGAAGTCAACCGGAGAGGGGTGAGAGGGAAAGGGGACACTGGTTTCAGATGAGCGCCTTAGCTGGTGGAGACCCTGCTTGGCAGAGGTCAGCACCGGCTCCCAGGCAGCCCCAGTGGGCAAGAGTTGCCCTCACCGCAGGGAGCTGACGCAGGACATGGTCTGGGGAAGACCTTGCTCTTTGAGAATGGGGCTTGGCGGGGCTTGGCGTCCAGCCACAAGGCTGGACGGAGCAGAGAACAGAGCAGGTCTTTCCATTCTGGGCTTGCAAAACTTTCCAGGACTCTAAGTGGGCCCCAGACCCTGGTGCTGAGCATTGGTCACCTGGGATTCTTCACACTCAGGTGATAACCATGATGGTGACGGTCACAGAGCTATGGTTTTCCAAGTGCTCCCTGTCTCAGAACACCACACAGGCTACATAATTGATCTTCACGGCCACCCCATGAAGAGGTGCTATGTATCCCATTTCACAGAGGGGCAGATTGGGGCTTAGATGGGCTGAGAACCTGCTCCAGGTCACACAGCCAGTACAAGTGGCAGGGGCAGGGCCGGCCCTGTATTTTCTGACTCTGTGGAGGCTTCTGGGCCTGGCCTGCCCTTGGTGAAGGGCATTTTGCCTGGGGTTTAGGGACTGAGGAGGGCCATTGGTCTGGGGCTGCAGCAATCTGCAGGGTGAGGCCTAGGCCACAGAGGCCATGTGGAGTTCCCGGATGTAAGGACACTCTCAGGCCAGGCCCCTAGGAGAACCAGAGCCAGAGGAGGGAGGGCACCGGCAGCCAGTTAGAAACTGGGACAGCGCCAGAGCGGGCGAGGAAGGGGCTGCTTGTGCCTGAGGCCCAGGGGCCTGCGAACCTGGGAGAAGGCAGCTGTGCCTTACCCGTTCAGCATCTGTGGCCCAGTCTCAAGTGGTAGAGAGCCACACCTCAGAGGTTCATCTTCCCAGGACTTGAGGACTAGAAGGAACGAGGCTGGTGGAGTGCAGGCCCTCAAGCCAGACTGCCCACTGAGTCCACAGCCCTTTTCTGCTTTTTGTGAGCTGTGTGACTGTCAGCTGCTTACCTAACCTCTCTGTGCTTCAGCTTCCTCATCTGCAACTCCTCGGGGTGGCTGGGAGGTTAAATGAAATAACACACACAAAGTGCTGAGACCAGCCCTGGCGTGTTGGCTGTCATCGTCCTCGTTCTAGCAATCATCAGAGTCGGCATGTGGGAGAGTGTCCAAAATGAGTCATTCCTAGAAAATATTTGCTGCCTAGTACAGGACACATCTCCAGCTCAAGGAGAAGCAGGCCTTGGGGTTGCTTGCTTTGTGCTGAAATCACTCACTGTTCCCTCGCCTCTTCCACCATTCTCTGGTTCATTCATCACACCCTGACCAGCTCCTGCCCTGCACCAGGCAGAGTTCCAGGGCCAGGCACGCCACACATAGATTGTCACGGGAAGTTGTGCAAGGAGCAGGGAGGGAATGATGGTGGTCCACCCTGCTGACCAGCCAGCTTGGAATCGGAGTTCAGGGCCCAAACCTTTGGATGATGCTGCTTCGGGTAGGGACCCTGCCCACCAGCCTGTGCCAGCAGCACACAGCAGAGACGCAGAGCCTGAAGGCTGAGGGCAACCCTGGGAAGATCCGGGACAAACAGTGAGTGGTTTTTGTCCCAGCTTCTCGTCAAGTGGAGCTTCGCGGCAGCTCCTTTCCGGGGGTTGCTGGTGTGAGCTGCTCCTGTTGATCTCCGTGGTGTTTGGGAGCTGCTGAGGCCCAGGCCGGGACCAAGAGGGCCTGGTCTCTCTCTGGCAGAAGGAGACAGGTGACCAGACTGGAAGGGCAGGGCCACAGTCCACAGGCCCTGTGGGTACTCGCCGGGTGGCCAACTGGCCCACAGGGCCCAAAGCACTCTGCTCAGCCCTGCCCTTCAGCCTGCCCACCTGGGCCCTCCCCAGCCCGATCCTGTGGGCAGAACTAGGGCTTACATAGCGGGTGGTGTGCCTGGACAGGTACGGAGGCAGGCAGGGGGTGTGTCCTGGGCTCCTGCCGTCCCCTCATGGCTTCTCTGTCCCCACAGTGCGTCTCCATGACAGCATCTCCGAGGAGGGCTTCCACTACCTGGTCTTCGATCTGTAAGTTCCAGAGCTGGGGACTCTCGCCTGCACTCACTCCCGGCCTTGGCTCAGGGTGGGATCTACAGCCTCCCCAGCCCCAGGGAATAGTCTGAACCCCGCAGGCTGGCCACTCCCTTGAGTGTGCCTCTGCTGCTGGTCACCTTGCTCCACGCTGTGCCCGGCCCAGCCTCCTTCGCCTCTCCTCATTTGCTTTGCACTGGGGTTACTGAAGCACACGGAGGCGGGGCTGACTTCCTGAGCCCTCTCTCTCCTCCACACAGCACAGGGCACACTGGAGGCAGTGGGTGGGTGGACCCCAGAGGAATAGTCAGCAGCTGCATTCACTTTCCTTTCCTTGGTGCCCTCATCCCGGCTGGACTGGGGCCCCACTGGCTGGCATGAGCGCACGTGTGTGTGTTCATGAGTGTGGCTGTGAAATGTGAGCATGTGCACATGTGTGCATGTGTGTGGGTGTTTGCACATGGGGGCTGTGAGCCATATGGGTGGGGATGTGCATACATGTGGTGTGTATTGTGTGAATGTGTGAGTGAATGTGTGGAGGTGTGTGCATGTGGGTGCACTGGCACAAGTGTATGCATGTGTGTTTGTGTGCATGTATGTGTACATGTGTGTTTGCATGAGTGTGCATGTGTGTGCATGTGTGTTTTATGAATGTGTGTGCAGTAGCTCAGTGAGAAGGTGTCTGGGGCCGATGCCGCCTCTCACTTCCTGCCGGATTTAGAAGCAGTGATCTCATCTCCCTTACTTTTGACAGTTCCTGCTAAGCAGTGCTATATTTAGCTGTCTGTGAGTCAGTGCTGCTCCAGGACCCTGACCTGGGCAAGGGCCCATAGGCCTTCGCCTGCCCCTGTGGCCTCCAGACAGCCGCACAGCCAGGGAAGCCCGGCCTTGGTGCTATTGCCATGGTTACCCCAGGCCC
Source organism: Cebus imitator (assembly GCF_001604975.1). Lineage (NCBI taxonomy): Eukaryota > Metazoa > Chordata > Mammalia > Primates > Cebidae > Cebus > Cebus imitator. The sequence continues at coordinate 171,370 of NW_016107863.1, forward strand.
TCCCCGTGGCTGCTGTGAGCCTGCAGGCTGAGCAGAGATAGGATGAACCTGCATGGGGGCTGCCCTCTCAGCTCCTCCTTCCTCAAGTGACAGACATCAGGCCACGGCACATGTAGGCCTGAGGAGGCCTCTTTCCACGTGGGTTTCTCTGGCCTAGCGAAGCCGAGACTCTCCCTGAAGGGGCTTGGCCACCTCTCAGGTTCCCCTACATGGTCCCACAAGACACCAACTCAAATCACCAGCCAGGTGACTGGAGCTGACCCAGGACACAGTTGCCAATGCCTGGCAGAGGCTGTGTCCTGAAATGTCTGTCCTGTGGCCCTGGGGAGCCGGCAGGCTTGCTGCCACACCTGTGGGCCTCACCACAGCTCCACCGGCCTCTTTTCCCAGGAAATGGAGAGACTGGAGGTGGGGGTCCTGTCCAGGGGCCCTGATGCAACAGATGGCTGCATGTGTTACAGGAGCTGAGGAGGAGAGAGGGTGGTGTGTTCGTGCATGTGTGTGCCCATGTGAGAGACTCATGTGTCTCCCGCCTTGCCAAGCACATGCCAGGCAGGTGTCAGGGAGGCCCTGAGGCGGCTGGGAAGAGGAAACTGGCTGGTGAGTCAGGAAGGACCCTGCATGTCTTCCCCACAATCCTCCATGGCCCCTGTGCTGCGGCCAGTCTCCAGGGCAGCAGAGGGGCAGGACAGCAGTTTCTGGGGTTGGCTGGCATCACCTTCAGGAGGCCCTGAGGCCCCATGGTAGTTTGGGGACTCTGTGGATTCTGAGGGATTGACAGATATTCTGACTCCCCTTGCTTGGGAATGTCACAGGGCTTGAGGACCAGGTCTGCGAATAGAGGGTCTCACACACACCTGCACACCCAGAGGACAGAAGCTCCCACAGGCGCCATGGCTGAGGCCTAGAATCAGCCATGTGTCCCCCACAGCCTAAGGAAAAGGGGGCATGGGGTCCTATGTGGGCCCTTTCAGACTAAGGAAAGGGAACGCCCAGTCCTTTAATGCCCTGCTAGGTGCCAGGGACTTGGGTGTCTTCCCGGTGCAATGCATCCTCACGATGCTCGAAGGATTTTGAGGGGATTCAGTGGGATCATCAGGGAATGCACTTAGCTGGAGCAGGGGTGAGCCAACATTCAACACGCCCTCGCTTCTCTTTTTCTCCAGTGCTGAGAGCACCCGCACGTGCCAGAGTCAGATGTTCAACAGTCCCCACTCCCTGGGTCTTCCCCGCTGTGGACCAGCCCAGCCCCAAGTGCTGGGCCAAAAATGAGGAAGACCTAAGTCCCACTTTCCAGAACCAATGGGGAAAACTGCAAGGCAGAGAGGCCACAGCACCTGGGCCGTGCAGCAGAGCAGGCGTGGGGATGGGGAAGAGGGTGTGGAGGCAGAGGAGAGGCGCGGGGCTCACAGGCCCACCTTACACATAGGGTCACAGGGGCGGTATGGGAGCCTCCTCAGGGGCAGGAGTCTTCCAGCAGACTCAAGCAGGCTGAGTGGGTGAGGGGCTTGGGCAGACCTGCGGAGGGCTCCATCCCACTCCCTGTGGTGCGTTCAGCCCCTCCACCTTTTTGTTCCATGCCCACATTACCCGGCTCCCAGAGGCCCTTCACATTGCAGCTTCTGCTCACAGGGTCTCTCCTGACCTTAGGGTCCGATGACTACTCACTGGGTGGGGGCACAGAGCAGAGTGGGCAGAGACCTCCCCTCTGCCCATCATCTCTGTTCTTCTCCTAGAGACGGGACTTTGAACACCTCAAGACCAAGGCCCACAAGGGAGGCCAGATTTAGGCACCGTGTCCTTGGGCCTCTGATCCTGCTTGAGGGCCACCACTCTGGCCCTAAGTGCGGATGGAGGAATGTTGAGGAAGGGGGACCAGAACTTCTCAGACTTGGAATTTGAATCATAAGGCCTGGGTGTAACAGTGCAGACCCAGAGCCAGAGCTCCTGTGCTGACCGCTCTGGGCAAGTCACCAAATCTTTGAAACTTGTTTTCTTACCCATAAGTGAAGTATAATAATGGCCAATGTCATAGAGTGGTTGTGAGCACTGATATGTTAAATGTCATTATAGATAAGTCACCACTGGTAAGCTGTCAGTCCCAAGTGGTGATGGTAATGTGGTGGAGGTGGTGGTGCTGGTGATGGTGGTGGTGATGATGATGGTAATGGTGTGATGGTGGTGATGGTGACAGTGATGGTGGTGGTGATGATGGTGGTGGTGACAGTGATTGATGATGATGGTGGTTGTGATGGTGATGGTGTGGTGATGATGGTGATGATGCTGGCGATGGTGACATTACTGATGATGAAGTGATGATAGTGGTGGTGATGGTAGTTGGTAATGGTGGCGATCATGCTGATGATGATACTCGTGATGGTGGTGGTGATGGTCGTAGTGAGAGTGATGGTGGTTGGTGGTGATGGCAGCTGGTGGTGGTGGTGATGGTGATGATGCTGGTGATGGTGACATCAGTGATGAGGGGGATGATGGTGGTGGTGGTGGTAGTAATGGAGGTGACAGTGTGACAGGGGTCTCCAGAATCTGTGACCCCTTCATGCTTCTCCCATAGGGTCACTGGTGGGGAGCTCTTTGAAGACATTGTGGCAAGAGAGTACTACAGCGAGGCTGATGCCAGGTGGGTGCAGAGCCCTCACACTGTCCTGTCCCTCTTCCCTTATACCCTCCCCATCCCTCCCACACCCACTCCTGCTGCTCTTTCTAACCCATGTCTGTTCCTGTACATCCTTGCTCACCCACACCCCAGGGCAATGGGCATGAAACCAAAGGCAACTTGTAACCTCAGCACAGAGCCAAGAGGCCACCTCTCCTCCACACCCAAGGCCCTGTTCAGAGGGCTTGGCCCTGGGTCTGTTGGCCTCCCAGTGTGGGGATGGAATGGAGGGACTTTGGGTCCACCCAGGCGGGACTTCCCATGGACCCTAGGCAGCTCCCCCCACAAGGCCAGCCCTCCCCAGGGGGATGAAGAGGGACAGATGGTCTCAGAGATGGCTGTTTGTGGCCTGGCTGCTGGAGACCAGATTGAGGGACGGCAGATGTCACCTGGGGAGGTGACAGGGCCCTGACCCCAGAAGCATAGGCCACTGGTAGCCTGCTGTGGCCAAGGTCAGATGCCACCCTGACCCCTGACAAGGATGTCTTTCATAACAGTACATCTCACCTCAGGGACAGCTGATGGTGTTACTCTCTGCCCACCATGCTCTGCCTACCCTGCTGTGCCACAGAGTTGTGTATTTAAAAAAAACCAAAAAACCTGAGGCCAGGCATGGTAGCTCACATCTGTAATCCTAACATTTTGGGAGGCCAAGACAGGAGAATTGCTTGAGGTCAGGAGTTTGAGACTAGCCTGGGCAATATAATGAGACCCTCTCTCTACCAAAAACTTTAAAAAATTAGCCAGGCACGGTGGCACACATGCACACCGGCTGCTTGGGAAGCTGAGATGGGAGGATGTTTTAAGCCCAGGAGTTCCAAGTTGGAATGAGCCAAGATTGCACCACTGTACTCCAGCCTGGGTGACAGAGTGATACCCAGTCTCCAAAAAATAAATACATAAATAAGGCTAACGGTGGACCACTTTAGGTGGTGAAATTGTGGATGATTTTAAATTTGTATCTTCTTTGTCTATTTAAAAACCCTTTTTAGGACAGGCATGGTGGCTCACGCCTGTAATCCCAACACTTTGGAAGGCTGAGGAGGGTGGATCACCTGAGGTCAGGAGTTCAAAACCAGCCTGGCTGACATGGGGAAACCCCTTCTGTACTAAAAATACAAAACTAGCCGGGTGTGGTGGCGCATGCCTGTAATCCCAGCTACTCAGGAAGCTGAGGCAGGAGAATCGCTTGAACCCAGGAGCTGAAGGTTGCAGTGAGCTGAGATCGCACCACTGCACTCCAGCCTGGGGAACAAGAGTGAAACTCTGTCTCAAAAAAAAGAGGCTCTTTTTGAAATGAGTATGTATTACTTTTCTGATCCAGAAAAATGAGTACTTTTTTTAAAGTAGCAGAAGTAGTTTGATGTGACTTGCCTCTGCACCAGCAGGAAGCCTTGCCCATCGTGACGTGGCCTGCATCCCTGATGTGCTGTGTGAGCAGCTCTGGTGCCACTGGGTCTCCCCCAGAGCTGGACAGGCAGAGGGACAGGGCTGGTGACTCTCTTGGCCCCAGACTTCTATGGGGTTCAGGGCACTGGCTTCTTTTCTAAGGACGCGTGAGGAAGGACTTTGTAGTTTGCAGAACAGCCCAGAGAGGCCTGTGCCTTTGGAGCGGAGGAAGATGAGGTTTTCCTTTATATTCTACTTTGAAGAAAAATAGAAGGTGGAACGGAGCCCTGTACCCCTGCTCTGAGCTTCTGGGGTGAGGTATGTCACACAGCGTGCTGCCGCCTGCCTGCTGGCCAGGTAGACTCGAGGGTCCCTGCTGGCCTATCCAGACACCGGACGGGCAGGTGGGACCCTGGGGTGGGCCGAGTGTCGTGAGGGGTGGACAGATGCTGGGCAAGGGTAGGGGCACGTGGCCTCCTAGAGCCTCCCATTGGCAGATCGGATCCCACACCTAGGACTCAGGAGTGCCTTAGACCAGAGCCCCACCCTCCCCCACCCCCACCCCCTGCCCGTGCACCATCACAGGCCCCTCACTCCCACCCTCCTCCTCCCCTGCCCCCTGCTCCCCACCCTCTCCCTCCTTATCGATGTCCTGCAGCCCCAGGGTGCCCTCTGCTCCTGTGATCCCTCTCGGCCCCCTGTACGGTTGAGGGCTCTTTGTGTTCATCAGGTTTGGGGAAGGAGACACAACCTGTTTTTCCCACTCTGGGGGCAGCTTGAGAGTCAGCCTCCCTGGAATGCTCACCCCTTGCTGCCCCAGGCGGAGGCTGGAATGGGGCAGCTCCAGCCACGAGGGCGAAGGGGTCACGTGTGGCTTCCTCATCACACCAGGCCAGTTCCCTCCAGAGCGCCAGCCCCTCCGCCCAGTCCACAGGCTCAGCCTTGACTTCTTGCTCAGCATCTGATGGGCACACAGCACCCCACACACACCCACAGCCCCTCCCTATGGCGGGCCCTGGGTGCCTGGCCTGGCAGCAGGAGTCCCCACCTGCTTGAACCCCAGATCTTCTGCTGTGGGCCGGGGGCCACAGAGCTGGCCTGGTGAGGTCTGGAGCAGCCTCAGGGTGGGCTCGGGAAGGGAGAAGTGAAGGGTTGCTAGGGTCCTCAGGAAGTCCCAGGAACCTTTGCCAGAGCAAACTTTCGTGTTCCCTGCTCTGACCTGGGTCTCCCCACGTCCTCCCAGAGGACCCCTGATGCAGAGGGCACCCCTGGTGTATGGAGTCCCTTGGAACCAGCCGGAAGAGATGTTCTCTTAGAAATTCCACTGCCTCCCTTGAGGGTTTGCGGCTCAAATGGAGGGTGTTAGGTAGCCAGACTTGTGGGGAGGGAGGGGCACACAGCCTGCGTCTTGTGGGGAGTGCCGGGATCTGGGCAGTGATTTTGGAGGCTGAGCTGGAGAGGGGACAGGGAGAGGGAAGGAGCCTCCTGGATAACCCTTCCTGGGTTGGCCCCGCTGGTGCGACAGCCTGGGCACAGGGCCCCTGCTCAGGCTTCAGCAGCCTCGGGCTCCTTTTTTTCTGGGTGAGCCTCATGCCCTGCCTGAGGCTACTGCGGCTTTGATCTCTGTGCATGAGCTTCAGCCTTCAGGCAGTGGAGCCTGGTGGGGAGTCTGACAGAGGTCCCTGTGGACCCCTACCCCATAGGCATCGCCATGAACTCGTAGGGCAGGACTGTGGCAAAGGAGGGGGCTTGACCTACCCCAGGGCAGAGCCCCATGGCTGAACAGTCAGGGTTGTGCTGAGACAAAGGTAAAGAAGGACAGGCACGGGATAGGATGGGCTGAGGCCTCCGGGCCAGACCTGGACAGGGAGGTGTTTTCCCAACCACACAGACGCAGTGGGGCAAGAGTGCCAGTGCCCGCCGGTGCCTGCCCGGGCCTGGAGCTGCTGCCTGTGGGGCAGCTGATGGAGTTCTGGATGAGCTCATTCAGGAACAAGAAGAAACAGGACAGACACTGCTTTTCCAAACTCATTTCTAATCAACAAGGCTGGAAATTCCTCTTAGGAGGAAGCCGGTCTTCTTTTGGAGTTTATGGGGAAACTGAAGGGTCTCCATGGCTTCTTCAAACAGCGAAAGCTAAGTTTAAAACATTTAGAACCCATTTAAAAAAAAAAAAAAAAAAACCTTAAAAAGCAATGTGGTGGCTGGGCGCGGTGGCTCACGCTTACTATGCCTGTAATCCCAGCACTTTGGGAGGCTGAGGCAGGCAGATCACAAGGTCAGGAGTTCGAGAACATCTTAGCCAACATGGTGAAATCCCGTTTCTACTAAAAATCCAAAAATCAGCCAGATGTCCTGGCGGGCACCTGTAGGTAGTCCCAGCTACCGTGGAGGCTAAGGCAGGAGAATCGCTTGAACCCGGGAGGTGGAGGTTCTTGTAGCCGAGATTGTGCCACTGCACTCCAGCCTGGGCAACAAAAGCAAAACTGTCCCCCCTCCCCCCCAAAAAAGCAATGTGGCTTTTGAAAGATGGCTGAAGGGACCCTGTGCAATGCTGACTGTCCCTGGAGGGGGAGGAAATCAGAGCCCAGGCTGAGAATAACATCCCAAATGCTGCTTGGGAACAATTCTAACTACAAAAGTGACATCCTAACCTGTCCAAAATGTGAAAACAAAACAAAACAAATCCTAGAAGGATCAGCCTTTTCTGGAGAAGACAGTGATGTAAACAGAAGGTGAGGGCAGATAAGACGGGGTGACCGTGAGGTCTCACATCCTCCAAGGGCCATGGTCTTAGATTACACCAGGGCAAGAGCAATGTGAGGACGGGTCCCTGAAGTGCAGGGGGCCGCCCTGAGTGGGCTGTCCCAGGCCGGGTGGTTGTCCCATCCCACCTGCCTTTCTGGGTGCAACCTGGCCTGGCCTCGTCTTGGCGACCCCTGACTTGCTCAGCCAACTCGTTCCTGACCGTGCATTTGCAGGACCTGGAGCCTGCATGACAGTGGACGGGGTGGACTTGGTCTCAGCCACACGTGCCAAGTCATACCCTCGTCATACCCTCGAGGACACCATGTCCACGTCATACCCTCGAGGATGCCATGGAGAGGCGCAGATCCGATGCTGGCCCCACAGTCCCTGTATCTCTGGCATTGGTTTGGGGCCCTGTACCACCAGGGGGGGAGGCCAAGGAGGACTGGGCGAGCTGACTGTGCAGTCGGGGGTGATGTCAGCTGGGGAGGAAGGAGGATACAGGGTGTGGCCAGAGCTGCAGCCAGGACTCTATAGGTCTGAGGCTGAAAGAAGGTCAAAGAGGAAGGTTCAGCTCTTGCCCTTAGCAGTAGCTTGTGAGGTGTATGTGGTGTAGGCCGAGCCCCTATTGGTGTCCAGGGAGGTGGCACTTTCTGGTGACCACAATCTCTGTACACATTACTCCACCAGGAAAGCGCCCAACCGTAGAGGAAAGTCCAGCCCTCAGGGCAGTGATGGACCACGGGGATGGGCTGGCAGAAAGTGCACATGATTGGGCAGGAGGGGGCCAACATCTACGCTCTCCCCAGGACAGACCAGGGCCAAGACTGACCACAGGATGTGTCCAGCACTGCTACCATCCATATCACTCAGCAGGGCATGAAGGAGCCATCTGCATGGCTGCGGACATCTCACCCCACAGCCTCAGCCCGTCCCCACTGCCTAGGCTTCCCGTCCTGCAGGTAGCTGAGTTTGCCCACCAGAGGGAGCCCCCACCACCAGCCAGCCAGCCTGCTCAGGCTCACAGGCCTCTCCAGGACACAGCTGACTATTCAAAGGAACAGATGGGGAGACGGAGGGGCTGCTCCAGGCAGATGAGGGCATCATGGGAACTGGATGCTCCTCACAGTGGCTTGTCATGGGCTGACTGCAGAAACACAGCACCCCACAGGAGTAGTAGGAGCAGAAGAGAGACCAGGAAGTCTCTAAGTGAGGGCCAGGTAGAAGAAGCGAGGATGTTTCAGCAAAGGAGCAGGACACCCAGGGCACGTGGGAAGAAGGGGCAGGGCACCCCAGGGCACATGGAGCATGGAGATAGGATTCTGGCTCCCACTCTTGGTGACATTGAAGTGACACCACCGCAGGGCTGTCTCCCGTGAGTTTGGGCCTTGCTTCTCCTGACCCTACCTGGCTCCTCCTGACCCTACCTGGCTTCTCCTAACCCCATCTGGCTTCTCCTGACCCCACCTGGCTTCTTCTGACCCCACCTGGCTTCTTCTGACCCCACTCCTGGACACCTCAGGAGTCTGTCACCCATTAGGACTCTGAGGGCTGGGTTTCTTCAGGAGGAAACTCAGATTGACTTTGTAATGCAATGACTGATGCTGTGCAGATAGGACCAGGAAGGGTGGGAGCCACTTGAGGAAGAGGGCTGGCCTCCCGTGTCCTCTTTGAATTTGCTGTTAGGAAAACAAAGCCCACTCATCCTGCTGACCCTGGTCACCTTTCTGTGCCCCCAGGATCTGGCTGGGATAGAAGGGTCTTGAGGGGGGTCTTCCTGTCCCTCCCTTCACCCTGCCCAGTGGGGCAGTGATTGAGACCCCAGCCCAGTGGGCATCAGCAGCAGAGCAGCCTCAAAGGTGGTGGCTGCCATCACCATGCAGTGTGGTGCTGTCCCCAGGAGGGGCTTGTGTTGGGCTCCAGGGTTACCTGGGCAGAAGGAGGTTCAAGCCAGAGGCTTTTGGTGTGTGCAGGGGCTCCGTGGCCCTGGGTCTGATGTGCTCTAGGACAGGTGTCAGGGAAGTGGCCTGAGAGCAGCTTGGACCTCTCCTCCCAGCCATGGCCTGGAAGGCCTGGGAACTTCTGTCAACAGCCCTTCCTAACTACGAGAGGAAGGGTTGAAGGGGAAGCTCCGTGTGCTCAGGGCTGTGCACACAGGACCCCCTGCCCCGCCCCTCGGATTCCTGGGAGCTGAGCTAAATGCCCCCAGTGCTGCCGGAACTGAGCCAACATGGCAGCCACTGGCCAATGTGGAAGCTTAGGTTTCACTCTTTTTTTTTGAGATGCAGTCTTGCTCTATCACCCAGGCTGGAGTACAGTGGTGCAGTCTCAGCTCACTGCAACCTCCGCCTCCTGGGTTCAAGCAATTCTCCTGCCTCAGCCTCTTGAGTAGCTGGGATTACAGGCATGAGCCACCATGCCCAGATAATTTTTGTATTTTTAGTAGAGACAGGATTGAACCATGTTGGTCAGGTTGGTCTTGAACTCCTATCTTAGGTATCTACCTGCCTTGGCCTCCCCAAGTGCTGGAATTACAGGCCTGAGCCACCGTGCCCGGCCAGGTTTCAGTTTTTATTAAAATGAAATAACATGTCCCTGAGCACATTATTTCTGCTCCAGCTGGGAGCAGGGTCCTGGTGCCTGGGGCTTTCCCACACACCCCGACAGCCTCCTACCCCACCCCCGGCCGCCTTGGCCCTTCCCTGCCTTGCAAGTTTTCTGGCCCTCTCACCTGCCCCGCTCACCCGTCCCGCTCACTGCAGCCTGCCTTGCAGGGTACGGGCTCAGCCTGGCCTCCCTCCTGAGTGTGTCCAGCTTAGGGTCAGGCCTGGCCAACAGGAGCCTGGGAACAAGGGTGTTTCCTTTGAAAGTCACTTCTGTGTGCCTGACCATGCCCTCTGAGCAGACTCAGGCCCAGAGGGGAAGGCAGGGCCAGGGCCAGGGTTGCTGGCCTTGGAGGTAAGGAAGGAGCCCCGGAGGCCCTTCCTGGATCTCCTCTCCACTTGACTCCGTCTGTCCCCCGGTCCCCCCAGGCCACACAGCACCATTGCCCCTGCCCCCAGTGCCTCCCCTTGCTGCTCCCCAGGGCCACTCGCACTAACCCACCTGCTGTTTGCCACAGTCACTGCATCCAGCAGATCCTGGAGGCTGTTCTCCATTGTCACCAAATGGGGGTCGTCCACAGAGACCTCAAGGTGAGTCCCCACCCCACTCTGTGCCAGGTGTCTGTCATTTGTACCTGCATGCTGTGTACAAGGAAGTGTGAGGGGCTGGACAGTGTGGAGCACCGTGGAGCTTGGAGGAGGTGAGGTGTGCGTGTGTGTGTGTACTTGTGTGCATGTGTGGAGGAGTGTGTGCGTGCATGTGCATGTGTATGTGTGTGCACATCCTGTGTGGAGGCATGTGTGTATGCTTATGTTTGTGTACGTGTCAGTGTGCATGTGTCATGTGCATGGAATTATGTGTGCATGTGCATTGCATGTGTGCACATGGAGGTTTGTGTGTACATATGTGCATTCCTGGGTGGAGGCATTGTGTGAGCGTGTGTGCATCCTGCACCTGTGTGGGGGTGTGCGTGTATGTGCATACATAGAGGTGTGAGTGCCTATGTCAGTGCATGTGTGGTCATGTGTCTGTATGTGTGCCTGTGTGCATGCATGTATACATATGGTGTGTGTGCATGCATGTGTGTGGAGAGTGTGCATGCATGAGTGTGCGTGTGTGTACAAGTATGTACGTGTGTGCAAATGTGTTTGGGCATGTTTGTGGGTGCATGCATCTGTGAATGTGTACATGTGGGTATGTGTGTGCATGTATGTGTATCCCTGTGTGGGCATGTGTGTGCATGTGCATGTGTGTGCATCTGTGTGTTGGGGGGTTGCCTGCACATGGCCCACCCTACCCCTCTGGGCCTCCAGGGCTGGCGGAGGTAGTCTTCAGAGATCAGCCCATTACACCACATTCCAGCCTGGGCAATAAAAATCAGCTAGGAGCAAAGGTCCACCCAGGGTCTCCTGTGAGCTTCTGGCAAGACTCCACTCCGGCAGGTGGGGAACAGGTGACAGAGAGCTGACGCCTCTGGGAGCAGGGCAGCGAGAGCAGGACTCGCCAGAGTCTGCCATGTCATCCCAGCCCTTTCTCCATATCTCTGCCCCCAGCTCAGGTCTGGGCAAAGCAGTTCTGGGCTCTGTTCAAAAGAAGGTTGGTCACCCCCTAGGGCACAGGGTGGCCTCTCAGAAGTTTAGCTGTCTCTCCCTTCCTCCCTCCCTCTCCTTCCTCCAATCTCCTTTCCTCCTTCTTCAGCCCCACCTCCCCCAAGGCTTGGTTCAGCCTGCTGCTTCTCTGTAGACAGGCAAGCAATGTGGACCCTGGGCCCATCACCCTGGCAGCATTTAAGACCAACCTGCCCATTGGTTTTCATGCTGAATGGGGGTCACACCCTTCCTTAAGCCATCGATGCGGGGGCTGCTCTGGGAGACTCACACCAAGAGCAGATCCGGGACCCTCTCCTGCACCCTTCACACGCCCCCATGCCCCCTGCTCCCTCTCATCTCTGCATCCCAAGCATGTCCTGCTCTGTCTCATCTGAGCTGGCCTCACTCAGGCACCTTTGGGAGGAGAGGGCCCCCAGGTGCTCCCCTCAGGGCTCCATGGGTTGGTGCTAGGACTCAGTGGTTCTTTTGTGAGGAGACTTGGGCACTTTGCTACCAGACCCTGTGATTTATCTGGTTAACTTTGGGGCCAAGGCATAGAAGTGGAGATCAGTGCTACCTCCTCACCAATTTGGAGGACAGGCAGAATTCTTACTGTCTCAACCTCCTGTTGAGGGGGACAGAATATCCTTTTGTCCTGGACAGAAATCCACCGTCTTGATCATGACAGCCCAGGAAGCAGCTGAGTGGTGGGGTTGCTCACCCAGCTGGGGAGGGTGACGGAGAGCAGAGGGCAGTTGATGCCATCCCAGGGGAGCTGCAAAAGAGCCAGCGAGGAGCGTCAGGTCGGGCATCTCTGGGTGGCCCAGCAGGGGTGGGCACAGCCTCAGAGCTACCCTGGAGCCTCCAGGCCTTCTTGCCCAGTGCTTCCTATGGCCCACGTTCACTTAACGCTCCTTATTCTCTAAGGAAGAACTGCTGGTCTGTTTCCTCCGGGGAGGGGGACACATGTGGCAAGTCTGCTTTGGGCTGGGCAGAGAAATGCAGCCGTTGCCCCCTCTGCCTGCAGTCCCTGCCCTCTCCTCTGTCCTTTTCCATGCGGGTGCATAGGGAGCTTGGGGCCCCCAACCCACTCACATTGGCAAAATCGCCATACCCAGAGGCCTGTGGATTGGTGCTCAGTGGACAGGGATGCATGTGTCCCAGCCTTCTGGGCCCCCCAAGGAGACAAGGAGGTGGAGGTAGGGGATGGTGCCCTGTCAAGGGGGCACACGGCCTCATCCCGCCTGCTCAGTAGGGCATGGCTGTAGTTCCCAAGGAAGCTCTGGGTTTCTGCCGAGATACTCACAGCTCGGGGTTGTGGCAGTCTTTCCACATGGGGAGAGCATAATTCATTCATTCTGGGAGCCACTTTTTCACATTTCAAGATCTGTGGGGTTTATGTGTTAAAAGTGGTTGAGGTGGCTGTGTTTCGTCTTTTATGGTGGCTCATCAAGTGGCAGTGTGATCCCGAGGGCAGTGTATCAGATGGAAACAGTGCCAGGACAGCAGGACACTCGCCGGGCGAAGGGGCAGCCTGGGAGGCTGGCCAAGGGGACCCGAGGGCCCCAGGGAGACCCCTGCTGGTCAGGGACAAGGAAGGCCTGCAGCCGAGAGACACCTCCGCCAGGAGGTGGTGAGGCTGATGGGTAGGCCAGAGCCCTGGGCGGTTTGAAGGCTGGTGCAGGAAGGTCCCAGGGGATTCAGTGGCCCTGGGACCCCCTCAGGTCCTCAGTGCCAGGTGTCCTCAGTCCGGGGACAGCAGCCTCCTTGGCGCTGCTGCAGGATTGGGAGCGGATGTCCTTCTGGCTTAAGGGCACTGCTCCCTGTGTCAGGAGTAACTGCCCCCACCTGTGGACACCCAGCAGGTGGGGGCTCAGTGCAGGGCCTCCTTCCCGCCCCATGTGGTGGGGCTGACCAGAGCCAAGAGGACTTGTTGTGTGGATGTCCTGGGCTGCCCCTAGTGCTGGAGCCCCTGGGGACTTCTCCTTGCCCTTTGGGGGTCACCATCTCAGCAGGAAATACCTGAACCTCCCCTCAAGCAGCTCCCCCCCCCCACATCCCAAGTCTCTGGGGAATGGTAAACAGGGAGGGGAGGGAGGGCTGTTGCAGCCCCTCAGCCAGTGGGAGTCCAAGGGCCACGGGAGCCCCCAGCCACTGCGTGGTCAGCCCCTGTGCTGTGGGAACTTTCAGTTTGCTTGTGGTTTTGATCCACATGGCCCCTAGATTGCCCTTCCAGGGTATGGGGATCCAAGCTCAGGCTGAGAGCCAACTTTCGTCTAAAAGGCCAGAGCTGCTGTCCCTGTCCCCAGGGATGGGGGGGCTGTGAGCTTGCAGGCCCAGCATCTGAAACTCAGGTAAAGGCTCAGCTGTGCCCTGCAGACACTATGGGGCAGGGCTCAGACCTGTGCATCTGTCTCTTGTAAACCACTGTTTTCTCTGTTTTGTGACCTCCCCCCTCATAACACCTCTGGGTTTAAACAACGTGCACCCTTGTGCGGGTCACCTCCCTGCAGCCGGAGAACCTGCTCCTGGCCAGCAAGTGCAAAGGGGCTGCAGTGAAGCTGGCGGACTTCGGCCTAGCTATCGAGGTGCAGGGGGACCAGCAGGCATGGTTTGGTGAGTGCCAGGGGCAGGAGGTGTTGGCTGGCAGTCGGTAGAGCAGGCAGTGGTGCTGACAGCCCCTCGTGGCCTCTTCTCTCTCTAGGGTTCGCTGGCACACCAGGCTACCTGTCCCCTGAGGTCCTTCGCAAAGAGGCATATGGCAAGCCCGTGGACATCTGGGCATGTGGTGAGGCCTGGCCCGAGTGGGGGTGGGGCGGGGCCTTGGGTGTTTCAGGACTTCCCGCCTACATCCTGGAGCATGCAGTGACCAGCATGTGTTGCTCTGATCTGGGTTTATCTGTGTCAGACCGGCCCTTGAGCTTCCCTGGCAGGGGTCTTCCTACACAGCCGGGAGCCCCCTTCCCACCCAGATTAGAATTGCTCACATACCCTGGCACACCCCAGTGGTCGCCTGCGCTCAGCAGAGATCTGGTCCAGAAGTGTGCTGGGAGGACGGGAGTGGAGAGGAGAGGTCAGGGACTGTCGGGGCATGGGCAGGGCCACCTCCTTGGGCCAGGGTCACCTACCACAGAGGTGGAGGAGCAGCAGAGGCGGTTGGTGTCACCGACATCCCCGTGATAGTGTGGGTGTGGGGCAGGGTGTGGGGGCTGGCTGTGCCTTTCTGCCCCAGTGTCTGCTGCACAGGTGGGGACAAAGGAATGCTAGGGACCCCAGTGCCCTCCCAGGGCCACAGGAGCCAGGCAGTGACGGCGCAGGGCTTGGGCTCCATGGACAGTGGCACCCTGCAAGTGGCCGCGGTGCTCACAGGCCCCGTCCGCAGGGGTGATCCTGTACATCCTGCTTGTGGGCTACCCACCCTTCTGGGACGAGGACCAGCACAAGCTGTACCAGCAGATCAAGGCTGGCGCCTACGACGTGAGTGCACCAGCCCTGCTCTGAGTGCTCCCTTCCTCTGGGTGTGGCTGGGTGAGGGCAGCATGGGAAGAGGCCAGGAGTGGGGTGAGGCCAGGCTCCTGCTCTCTCAGATTCATGGCTGGAGATGAAGCCCCTTGGAGAATTCTGGCCCCTGCCCAAGAGGGGGCTTCAGGCCCGGCCTGGGCACTGTTTTCTTCTGCAGTTCCCGTCCCCTGAGTGGGACACTGTCACTCCTGAAGCCAAAAACCTCATCAACCAGATGCTGACCATCAACCCTGCCAAGCGCATCACAGCCCATGAGGCCCTGAAGCACCCGTGGGTCTGCGTGAGTCGCCCTTGGTGCCCGCGGCGGGGAAGGGACTCCTGGCGGAGGTGGCTTCGGACTACTCCCCTGGCGAGGGCCCCAAGAGGATCCTATTCCTGACATCCAAGACCTCCCCTGGGTCCCCGGGTGCACCTTGTGGCCTCTGGCTTGGGACACACCAGCACATCTGTGAGGCCTGGGGCTTGGAGGGCATTGGAGGGTAGCAGCGGTCCCTTCCCCTGGCTGTAGTCCTGTCTGTGAGGGACAGAGTGGGCGAGGCAAGGGAAGTCCCAGGCAGGTGGGGACAGACGGCCCTTGCTGCAATGGTGGCTGATCACGTGGTTACCCCTGGGTACTGCAAGCCTTGCTGCCCCAGCCTCTCCCCTGTGCCTCGGGCTCCTGGCTGCCGTGTGACCACCCTTTCCCCACAGCAACGCTCCACGGTAGCTTCCATGATGCACAGACAGGAGACAGTGGAGTGTCTGAAAAAGTTCAATGCCAGAAGAAAGCTCAAGGTGAGGCCCTGGCTCCTAGTCCCCAGCACTGTCATGCTTCCCTGCGTCCCCCTGGGCTGGAGCGGCGGGGCCTTGGAGGGGTCTGAGCAGACCTAGGGGCTGCTGCTGCCCCCAGGACTGAGTGTTAGCAAGTCCCAGACCAGATGCATCAGATGAACTCAGCCCAGCTTGGGAACGAGTCCTGAGGTGACCTGGGGCACGCGCGGCCCCTCCTAGTCGTCTATACCACCTCCTAGCACCCTTTGGAGGGGTTGTCTTAAAGCACCCGCTGCGGGCTCCTCACCCAGGCTCTGCAGACAGCACATGTCCCCTGGCAGTTACACATACGCTTTAGTACAAGCGAGTCTGAAGCTTCCGGCTCAGACAGTTTTGGGAGGGATAGCAGAGTTGGGTGGGCTGGGGGAGGTCAGGGAGGGAGGTGGGCACCAGTAGGGTATCCCACCTGCCTGCTTTGGCCAGGGCTGGCTCAGACAGCCGCATTCGGGCAGTCCCTCTCTGTGTGGACTCTGGGCTGGGGCTTGCTGCCCGACTGCCCTCTGCTGGTCTCTGCACGGTTCTCCCTGGAGCCCCGAGGACTGCTGCCCTTGCTCTGAGCCTGTCAGGAAAAGAAGGGGGCTGTCAGGGAACTAGACCCCAGAGGAGCTGCCATGGTGACCAGCAGTTCTGGCAACCCCTGAGGCTTGAGGGATCTTGAAGCAGTTAGAAACTATAGCTGGTCCGCAGGTTTAGGTCCAGGGTCTGTGTAATTCTGGAAACAGGTGATTTATTGCAGTGCGGCTGCTGGGTTCCTGGAGCTCTTGCCTCTCTGGAAGGCTGAGGTCATGTCCTGCAGGTGCCCATGAGGCTGGGCGTCTGGGCAGGTGGACAGGGGTCTTATCCTGGCCAGAAGCCAGCAGAGAACACTGGCGACACAGCCGCGGTTTTATCTGTGTCTCTCCCCAGGGGGCCATCCTCACCACCATGCTGGCCACACGGAATTTCTCAGGTGAGCCTTTCTTCTCCAAGGAGACAGGTGCTGTCCCCTCCCTGCAGCCCGTGCGGGAGAGTGCCTCCTTCCTCACCAGTCCCCCACTCCTCCTCTGCGGCAGGCCCGCCCTCGCCCTCGGAGCCTGCCCTCAACTCTGACACCCACTGCCCACTTGGCCCCGCTGGGCCCCCTCCTAGAGCGACACCACAGGGTCCTACCCCCCAGCCCATCACCTTCGTGGGGGGTCTGTGTCCCTCCACCCCCTGAACGCGAGCATCTGTGCCCCTCACTGGGGCTCGCAGCATCGCGTGTGTCTGTCCAGGCGTTTGTCGGACATCTGTGTGGCCTCCGTGTCATTTCGAGTGCTCTGAGCAGTGTGTTTTGTGCGGGAGGTGGGCAGGGGGATGCGGGGGGATGCGGGGTGATGCGGGAGGCTCAGGGGCCTCCTTCCAAGTTCTGGAAGAGCTGCAGCCTCCTGCCCCGGCCGCTCAGGATGGCTGGTTGGGAAGCAAGGTTTCTTGGGGGAGGGGGGTCTGTTATAGACCCCTGAGGCCCAGGGTGCTGGCAGACCCATCTGGGGCTTGAGGTTAGCCCGAGTGGAGCCGGCAGCCCAGGCCTGGACAAGCTGTGCCCGTGGCTTCTCCGTCGTCCAACACTCAGTGTGCGAGCGTCTGTGATCCGTCTCTCTCGTTGTCCGTTTGCGTTTGGCACTCCCAACCTTACCCCCATCCTGTTACTTTTGCTGTGATGCTGTACTGCCGGGAACGCGTGCACACGGTCACACCAACACTAATAGGACTGTCCTGTCTGCTCTGTGCCCACCACGCCCTTTGGCATGAGAAGCCCCCACTGGGGTTTCTAAGGAGAAAGGAGGCAAATGCTTTTCCGTGTCAATCAGTCCAATCCTGTTTCTACTCTCTCGAGCAAAGGATTCTGGAACCATCTGTCACCTAAACTTTAACTCTAATCTTCTTCTGCTTCCTTTGTCTCTTTTCTTCCCTTACCTCGCCCACCCCTCGTCTGTGTCCGCCCACCCCTCCCTCCCCCTCGTCTCTAACCCGGTGCTAACAGTGGGCAGACAGACCACCGCTCCGGCCACAATGTCCACCGCGGCCTCCGGCACCACCATGGGGCTGGTGGAACAAGGTAGATGTGTCTCGACCAGCGTCCCGCCCGCTCCCGCCCGTCCCTCCTGCCAGCATGCAGCCCCCTGCTGCACGCAGCTGCTGGCCGGGTTCCAGAGCCACCCCAGAGGCCGCCAGGCCCCCGGGAGCCCCTGCTCCCGTGTGGTCTCATCCAAGCAGAGCCCACCACAAGGGCAGGGAGTCAGCCCCCCAGGCTCCTTGCCTGTAAGTGGAGGGGCTGGGATAGGTGACCCCTGGGCCATGCCAAGCCCTTCTGGTCCCGGCCCCTGAGTCTGGGGGTCTGGAGACCCCCATTGAGAATGGCCTGGACCCCACAGGGAGCCACTGGGCCTGCTGCTGGGGGTGTCTGAATCCTGAAAGTAGAGCCTTGGGGAGCAGGGCCAGAGAGGCAGAGGCCCTTGGGGCAGACTCACACCGGCCCCTCGGGGCCGCACGGAGACGGTGGTCTGTGCTGCTGAGTCCCACACATGCATGTCGGCCCTGAGCACCCCCCAGGATAGGCCGCTCTGGAGCAGGGTGGGAGCTTCAGGCACCCTGAGGAGACTTTCAAGGCTTCCTCTTGGGTTGTTTCTGCAAAGTCCTCCTTCCCTGGCCCCAGACCCTGTGAGGGAGAAGGCCAGCTCTGCCCACCTGCTCCCCTGGGCTGTGCGGGGCCAGAGCCCAGAGGCCCAAGTTGGCTTCTGCCCACCTGCTGGCTTGTGACAATGGGCAGACCCCATGAGGGTGAGGGGACCCCAAGACCTCCTTGCAGCTGCAGCTCGAGCTGAGGACTGGTGAAAACTTAGGTCAGGCCAAGCTGGCAACTCCTGGGCATGGAACACAGAGGGCTGACCCCAGGTCCTCCCTGGGCTGAGCAGCCGAGTTCCCTGTCAGTGCCTCCAATATGGGCTGGGGACCAGACAGAGGTTCCAGGGTGCTGGGGACCGTCTTCCCCAGGCCCCCTCATGACCCCACAGGGTGAGCAGCCCAGTCTTCCCAACCAGAGAAGCCTCCTCCTGAGGAGGCCCAGGCCGTCCTCGGGGAGGGGAGGGCAGTCCGTTCTCCATGAGCCCAGTGGACGCATCCAGCAGGCAGCACCCTGGGAGGGTCCGCTCACGTCTGCTGCATTTGACAGGGCTTTCCAGAGCACAGGCGGGAGGGGCCGTGATTAGGAAAGGGTGAGACTAGTGGCTTCTGGGGAGGTGCTGCTGCCCAGGGTACAGTGCTGAGAGACAGCTGCCTCTATGCTGCCCTGTGCCCGGCGCTCCCGCTGCAGTGTCTGCCTGCCTGCAAGTGAACATAGGGCGACGGTGCATGAGGCCATGCATGTGCAGCTCCACCCTGGGCGCCAAGAGCGGCTCTGTCCTGGAGGGTGGCTGGTGCATGTGGACAGAGCCCAGCATGGCTGTCCTGGGTGACCAGCTAGGGGACGAGGCAGTGGGGCTGAGGGGACCACCATCCTGTTAGGTCAGCCCAGCTCAGCGGCACCCCACAGAAGTGAGCAGGGAGCTCACTTCTCCACCAATGACAGCTGACTCTGGTACCATGGGTCACAATTCCCACATGGCAGAGCCCCCTCAGCCCACAGAGAGAATCCGTCTGTTGAGTGTGCTTCAGTTTGGCCTCCATGGTCTATCCTGCATTGATCGGGTGTAAGAGCAGAGGTGACCACAGTTTCTGGCCAGCTGCAGGGTGGCAACAGTTGCCCAGCCCTGGAGACCCAGGAATGGGCAGTGCCCTCCCACGATGGAGGGCAGAGGGCCTCTCCTTGTCCCACAGAGGCCTACAGAACCCCCAGCCCCGTGGTCTGGGATGTCTGTGGCTGCTCCGTCTCCCCCGGGCTCCTGCTGCACCTAATGCATGCTTTGAACTTGAGACACAGAAAGAAAGTTCCCACACCCTCGAACGCTAGTATAGATGGGTGTCCACAGGACTCTGGCCACAGTGAATCTGGAGTTAATACCAGGCAGAGATGTGAAATGAGAAGCCCCCCAAAAAATGGGTGGCCAGGAGCTATGGGCTCAGGACGGCTGGGCCTATGCACCCCACACTGTGCCCAAGGCATGTACAAGCGATTGTTTTAAAAGCGGGTTCACACGGAAGGACGTTTGGAAACTGACTGAGACAAACCGTCGGCTGCAGGGCTTCCCGGAGCGCTGGCAGCAGCGTCGGCCTGAGTCCTCCGCGGAGGGCTGGTTTGTACGAGGCACCTGCCACCCACTGGACTGTGAACTTCTGTCTTTTTATTTCCCACTGCGGCTGTGATACATCTCCAGTAGCACAGTTTGGAAATGTGGGTTTTGATAGACTCAAGGATCTAAATGGAACCTTCTTAGTAGCAAGGACTGTCCAGGGTCTCTGTCAACCCGCCGATGGGCGTAACTGGTGCCTCCTTTCCTGTGAGAATCTTCTGAGGATGGGCCGGGGGAGGAGTTCAGTTCCACTGCCGCCTAGGGTGCCGCGCCGGCCCCGGTTCCAAGGCAGAGCCCAGCAGGGCCGGGCTGGAAGTGCCGCCGGCTTGCCACAGGCTGCTTGCCTGGCTGTCCTCTCGGGGGTGGGGTAGAAACAGCTTCCCGCACAGCGCCCACTTCAGTTGGCCACAGCTTTTTGAAATGTGTGTTTCTGGAAGGGTCTGGGTCCCATCTTGCTTGTTCAGCTCCCCATGACAAATGTCCTCAAGGCAAGACTGGATGCCTCCTTCCTCAGGCTCCTAGGAGGAGCCTGTCCCCCAGCTGTGTCGGGCAGCTGGTCACCAGCAAGGACAGGATCCCCAGCTGCAGCCTCAGGCTGGCTGGCGCTGGCAGATGTTTCTGGGATGAGTTGTGTATGCTGGAGATGGGAGGGGAGCAGAGAGGGCGGGGTGCACAGAAAGGTGAGGGGCTATGGGAGGCCTGGAACCATGAGTTCCGGGTCTTCAGGACTAGCCTCTCCCTCCACAGAGAGTTACAGGGAAGCAGATTTGAGCCACAGCGAGGTGAAGGGTTTTCAGTCTGCACTGTAGGCAAGCGGGAAGTCGGCATTTCTGGTCCTGGGAACTCATGGGGCCAGGCTATGGTGGGGCACCAGGGAGGTGGTCCTGTGCGCAGCCTCACTGGGTGGAGCCTCAGGCCTGGGGAGGGGAGAGTGATGCCTGGGGCCCCTCCACTTCTCCACAGATCCTGGGAGGGACTTCTGGGCTTCATACAAAATTGTTGAGAGTTAAGAGCTCTGTGAGGAAGGGGATAGAAACTGTGTACCCACTGTACATAGGGTCCCCAGGGCCATGTGCAGCCGCTGCACAGCATGATCCCCAGTCTCCACAGAGCCCAGAGGGGCCAGGGCCATGGAGGAGGCAGCACTGGGCATCGGTACCGGGAGGGGTGGTCAGCAGGCAGCAGGCCCAGGCCTGTCTATGCCCTGCGGGGTGCGGCCTCCTGATCTCCACGGCAACCTGGAGCACCGAGCTCAGAACCACCAGGAGGGCTTGTGGAACGGATGTCCAGCCCCACAGACGTTCTGGCTCAGGAGGGTGGAGGGGGGGCCTGGGAATTTGCATTTCTGACTGTACAAGGCGATTCTGCTGCTGCTGCTGCTGGGGTAGGGAGAGGACCCCGTTTGAGAAGTGCTGCAGTCCTAGGTCAAAATGTGCCTGTCTGTCCCCACCCAGGCCTGCATGGGCAGCACAGGGTCCCCAGGCAGGAGAACCCAATTTCACAGGCTGGCCAGCCAGTGTCCTGGAGCCACGAGGTGGGGGAGGGGTCGGGGGGTGCTGTGCCACCTTCCTTCCCGGCTTGGCCTGGGGCAAGCATCCCGACGTCGTCGGTCCCTCGGGTCCAGCCTGGCTGCTTCTCTAACCCTGCTGCACCGGCTGGCTGGCATGGCCTGGCTCTTTTTGGCAAGCATGGTCCAGGACAAGTCACCTGTGAGACCTGGGCCCCAGGCTTGCGCCCTGCCGGAACCAGCACAAATCTTGTTTTCTCTCTCTCTCTTCCTTCCTCACTCCCTCCCCTCCTCACCTTTCCTTTTCTGTAAGGTAAGCTGACTTCCTCTTTTGTTTTTGTTTTATTTATTTTTAATTTTTAGTTCTGTAATTAAAATCCTAATCGCCATGGAGGGTGTGGGTCCCAGGGGCTGGGGCCAGGCCCCCCGACCTCTGACGGGGAGTGTTAGGGTGAGGCAAGGGGTCCCGCTGTTGGGCCCAAGTGTCCTCAGGGGCTTGTGGGCAGAAAGGCCTGTGCTGGCCCCAGTCAGTGCCCAGAAGCAGCCCCAAGGCCGGGGCTGCCGGGCAGTTTGGAATGAGGGTGAGCAGGGCTGCCCTTGGTGCCTGAGCTGAGAGGCCCACGGGGCAGAGCTCTGAGGCCTGGGTGCCAAGAGGGTGATGGTGCTGAGAGCAGGGAGGGCGCCTGGGCTGGGATAAGCCCCTCCGAGTGGGCAGCCAGCTGCAGCGCACCCACCCCTGCCCGGGGAAGGCGGGACCCAGGAGGGCATGACCTCTGAAGTGCTGGCTCCCCCCACCCATCCTGGCGCTGCCAGTCCTGAGTTTCCATCATGGAGGGGGCACCACCCTGCCTTCCTCTGGGAAGAGCTTGCATGTGGCCCAGAAGCCAAGGGGCCTTCTCAGCACCCACGGGCATTTCTGGGTCTGGTCAGTGGAGAAATCCGGATGGCTGCACAGGCCTGGGGTCATGGAGGAGCCTGGGGACAGGACTGTCCTGGGGTGATGGTACAGCCCCCCACCTGCTCAGAGCCAACCTGGGTGCCGGAGCCACACCTGCCTCAGGACCCTGGGCTTGCTTCTGGGGAAAGAGTGGGGGCAGGCACAGGGGTGGGGGTATACTGCAGCAAGACCCAGGCCTGTCACTCACCACACCTTCTTCCTCCCCATGCAGCAGCCAAGAGTTTACTCAACAAGAAAGCAGATGGAGTCAAGGTGAGGCTCCGGCCGGTTCCTGGGGTGCGGGGAGCCCAGAGCTTGTGGCTTCATCCCCACTCCTTGGGGCTCCCACTCTGGAGTACCCCCGCTCTACGCCCTGGCAGACACGGGAAGGAACGGCGAGCGAGGGGCTTCTCCCACCTAAGGCCTCCTCTTCCCTCTCTCCGCAGCCCCAGACGAATAGCACCAAAAACAGTGCAGCCGCCACCAGCCCCAAAGGGACGCTTCCTCCTGCCGCCCTGGTACTGAGCTCCTCAATCTCTGTGTCTCAGCCCCTCCCACATCCCTGGCTGTGTGACTGCTGATGGTCAGAGGGGGCCCGGTGAAGATGGGGTCTGGCCCTGCCTGGCCTGTCTGACACACACGCCTGGCCCCTGCCCCTCATCCCTCACCGGTGGTGAGGTGGAGACAAGAGGCCACTGTGGGGGATGGGAGTCTCCAATTCAGACAGGCTTAGGGCTACTCTAGGGAGTCCCTGGCTGAGACCCACAGATGTTGGGGTGCAGGGGAGAGGCCCCGCCTCCCACCCATGTTGACTTGTGGGTGTTTCTCCAGCAGTACTTCAGGAAGTCAGTGAGGCAGAGGGCACCCTCTCCCCCAACAGGACTCCACCCTCAGCTCCTCCTTGAACTCCTCACTATAGCCTTGAACTCCTGGGCTCAAGGGATCCTCCTGCCTCAGCCTCCTGAGTAGCTAGGACTATAGGTGCACACCGCCATGCCTCAACAGGCCGACCCACAGACCACTCCCAGGGTCTGGCTTTCAGGGGCTGGGCCAGGCTCTTCGGGGGGAACAGCCCAGAGTGGCACACTCCACAGCCCGTGGGGAGATGGGGCCACACTGGTGCAGTCAGGAGGTGTCTAGGCCAGTGGCAGCGAAGAGGGGCCTTGCCATGGCATCTGTGTTGCGTCAGGGGCTAGCACACCTGTGCTGCTCTGTGGCTGCCTGAGAGGCAGGGCTAAGGGGCTCCCTGCTGGGGAGGGGAGGGGCCCCCACCATGCTCTCCCCCGACAGCACCCCTCACTGCCCTCACTCTGGGGGCTCCTACAGGTGAACCCTACAGCAGTGCTCCCAAGGATGTGAAGTGGCTGGTGGGTGCTGGCCTTCCTGCTGGGGCACTGTGTTGTGTCCCCTCCATTGTCCTAAGAGCTTTGGGGCTTGCTGGCCCATAGGTACCCAAATTTGCTGGAAGCAGGCTTGATGTTCCCTGAGAACCCCAGGCCAGGCTTTGGGAGCTAGCCCCAGACTGCCCACAGGAATGCTGGGTTTACCAAGCGGCCAACCTGAGCCCCAGGAGAGGATAGCAGTCCTGGGAGGGGCGAGCTGCTCAGAGCAGCCAGGCCATGGCCAGAGGGTGGCCTGAGGCCAGCTTACCTAGGACCTCCAGTAGCCAGGGCAGCCCACGTGCCGGCCTCACAGCCAGCCCCATCTCAGACCCTGTCCATCCATGTGCCACTCCCACCCCCATGACATCTCCAAACCTGTGCCCCCCACCATGCTGGGGCTCAGGTTCAGGCAGCAAAGGGTGGGGAGAACTCCCCAAGGCCGAGCCTGGCTTCTCTGGCTCCCACATGCATCGTACAGCTTGTCGGGGCCCCACGCAGTCCATCTCCCGCCCTGGACAGCAGCACCTCCACCAGCCGGGACAGAGTTCCTGTCTGTTCCATCCTGCCAGCTGACCCAGGCTCCTCCCAACTGCTCCACACCGCCTCCATCCCTGTCCCCCACTCTGCTCTGCACTTCTTTCTCGCAGGCTCTGGCCGCCCACACCTTCTTTGTCTCCCTGTTCCCCTCCTGGTGGTCTCTGCTTCCTCCTCTTCTCACTTTCCCTCTCTTTCCTTCCTCTGTCTTCCTTCTTCTGTAGGAGCCTCAAACCACCGTCATCCATAACCCAGTGGACGGGATTAAGGTACTGCCCCTCTTTCTTCCTCCCACTTTCCCCAGGCAGGAGGCTCCGGGCCAGGAGAGAGGTCTGGGGCAGCATTTGTGCCAGAGTGGAGGGCAGATGTGCCGTGGCCCTGGCCGCCCCTCCCCATAGCAGGGCAGGGCCTCAGTCCTGGCTCAGGCCCCAAGTGTGCCCCTGGAGGTGCTTGGTACAGTTGCGCCCAGTCCCCATGTGGCCAGCACTCTCAGACCAGGGCTCCGAGTGTCCCACCTACTGCAGGCAGGGAGCCAGGGCTCCCTGAGTTCTGGAGCGGAGCCTGCATCTCAGGAGCTGTGTCCTTGCCCCTCCTGGCTGTCCTCCACCCTCCTCGCCGTGCGGCCCCCAGTGCTTCCTGCTGAGCAGACCCTCCTTCCTCTGCCGCCCTCTCTGCTCTGCCCATCGGCTCCCATCGCATTGGCATCATCACTTTGGGGCCAGGGAAGGGGCTGGCTCTCTGGGGTGGTGGGAGGGTTGGGGCCAGCGCCCAAGCCATTTCAAAGACTTCCAGAACAGCACCGTTGTACCCAACAAGGCCCTCCAGCCCAGCTCCCCACTAGGCCTAGGCTCCTTACAGAGCCTCCAGAGTGCCTCCGTGGGGACCCCCACTTCCTCTGGCCAGTGCCACCACCCAGCCCATCATCAGAAGACATCTTTCTCCATGGCAGGGACCAGGGGGTCCAAGAGGCACACATGGTTCTAGGCAGCCAGGGCCTGGGTGTTTTCCCCACCTGTCAGCTAGGGACTGGTGTCCCTGGGACACATGTGTGTCTGGGGTGGGTCATGTTCTCTGCAGGACCCCTACACAACCTCTAGGCTGTGGGAACTGTGCCCCTGCACCTGAAGATACGTAGTTTTGGTCTAGGGCCCCGAGCACTGTCCAGGCAGAGTCCAAACCAGAGGGAGGTTCCCCAGGGACCTTGTAAGATGTTTTTCCTGAGGAGCAGAGCAGGCCTCCTGGGGACCTGGAGGGTGGTCTTTTGAAGCGCAGCAGCCCTGGAGTAGGGTGGGAGAGGCTGGGGCCACCTCTGCCCTCTAAGGCCACCTGAGAGGTGAGGCTGGGGCCTGGCTGGACATTCAGTCCCAGTGGGGCAGGTGGCGCTGAGGGAATGTGGGTGGCAGGTGTGCTCTCCCTGGGGCCAGGCCGAGGTGCCTGGAGCCCTGTGCGGCTCTGCAGAGCTCCTGGGAACGCCTCGCTCTGTCTTTTGGATTACACCTGTGGCTGCTTGATCCGGAGCCAGCCAATCCCATTATGTCTTACGTCTTGGAATTTCAAAAAGCCTCTTTTCCTCTCTTGTTAAAGAGTCAGCTGAGCATACCAGTCTCTGCCGGAGGGAGAAGTGGAGCCCTCGTGTGTTGGGGATGCAGGGTGGCCACAGCACTAGGGTGGCAGGGCTAGCCTCTGACTCCGTGCCAGCCTGTGCCGGCTGCAGTGAAAATGCACCCTGGTGAGGGGTGCCCTCCCAGGGACCAGCACAGAGCTGGGGGCCTTCTCTGGTTGCTGCCACATGAGGTCCACAGAGCTGGCCTTTAGGCCCGGTCGAAGCAGCTGGGACAGAGGTCAGCGTCAGCACCTGGCCTGGTCCCGACAGTCCCAGCCCCGTCCACCTGCCCTCAGCCACATCCCATCTGTCCTCGGCCACATCCTGACCCGCTGCCTCCCGTGTTTCCTCAGGAGTCTTCCGACAGTGCCAACACCACCATAGAGGATGAAGACGCTAAAGGTACCTGCACTCGAGTCCTTGTCCCCAGCAGCCGTGGTGCTTCTGGGCTGCTCCTTGAGGAGGGTGGCACTCGGGCAGGGTCAGCTCTCCTGTGATGCTTGGTGTGTGCGGGTGTTCGGGGGGCTCGGGGGCCCTGCAGCTGCTATCCCGCCCTGAGCCTGGATGTCAGGCCTGCCCAGGGGGTGGGAAGCGTGGCAGACATGACAGCAGCCAGGCAGTCTCGGTCTCCGAGGCCACATGAGGAAGCCACAGCTTTTCGTGGGCATAGGTTCTCACACCAGGACCCTCACGGGGAAGAGGTTCATGGGTAGAATTTATTCCAAGATGCTGTCCTTGTCTTAAAGCTCCTTAAGGTTGCATTTCTGTCCAGCGCGTGCTTGCCGAGTGGCCAGGCAGCTGGGTGGGCGTTTCTGGGTTTGCCTTCGCTAAGCCAGGAGCAGCCTCCTGCGGTGGGCTTCTGCCGCACAGCGATTCCAGGGCCCCTCCCATGCTCATGCTCACCCAGGTCAATGTCTTGTGTGTTCCCCAAGAGGCCCCCAGGACACCTGGCACTAGGGCATGCTCCACGGAGTCCGCCGCCTCCAGACCACCCACTGGCCTGTGCTGCCCTGGCCTCTGCTGGCTCTGGCTCCTGACCCTCGTCACTCACACGGTCACCTAGATAAGCCCTGAGCTGCCCTCAGGGCTGCCCCAGTGCCCCACAAGGGTCAGCCATGCTGCCAGTTTAGGGGAGAAAATGTCTTACCTGCCCAAAGCACAGCCTCACTCCTGCCCAACCTACACAGCTGTGATGCTGTCCCCAAGCAGAGATGAGCATGGACAGGACTTTGGGCCCTGGACGCTGGAGAGTGGGTGTTAGTGTGTTTCCCCTGCAGTCTGGAACAGGCCCGAAAGGCAACAGCATGGAGGCTGTCCAGAGGTTCTGCCATCACCCCCAGCCCGGTGGGGCGCTGAGCAGTGAGGGAGGAGACCTGGGAGGGGGTCCCAGCCTGGAGCCTGCAGGGGAGACAAAGAGACACCCAGAAAGCCAGCAACGTGGCTCAGATCTGAGACTGCACAGCCTGTCAAGGTGGAGGCAGACACCCCCACCCCACCTGGTGCAGAAAGAAGCCCTGCCAGGCTGCCCAGAGACTGGTACACAGTCCAGACAGGCCCAGTGGCCATCATGCCCCTCCAATAACTGTCACTCCCTCTCCATGGGCCTGGTCTCTGCTGGCTCTGGCCAGGGGTGGTCACAGCACTAGGGTGGCAGGGTGGCCTCTGACTCCGTGCCAGCCTGCACTGGACCGTGCCGCTCTGGCCTCTGCTGGCTCTGGCTCTGGCACCGCCCGGTATTGGCTCCTTCAGCCCTCACATACCTGCTGTGGCCACTGCAGGCCCAGGACCCCCACAGGGTGGCCATCCCAAGTATCCACCTGTCACCCCTCTCTCCCTCTTGGCCTCCCCCTGTCCTTCTCCAGTCGCCTTCTTTTCCTGCGGGCGCCCCTGCCCGCCTGCCTGCCTCACCTGTTCTGCCTCAGCCCCCAGAGTCCCTGACATCCTGAGCTCAGTGAGGAGGGGCTCAGGAGCCCCAGAAGCTGAGGGGCCCCTGCCCTGCCCATCTCCGGCTCCCTTTAGCCCCCTGCCAGCCCAATGTAAGTAGCCTGGGCCCTGCTGCTGTGGGGGTCAGGTTGGAGGGCAGGCAACCACCTAGAGGGGCTGCTCCAGAGCCAAGGACAGGCTAAGCTCGGACCCTGGCTCCTGTCTCATGGCCCCACAACCCATCACTGGGGCTTCCCAGGGTGGCCTCAGCCCAGCGAGCCCCACCTCTGAGGCAGGTCCTGGAGCACTTTGCTGCCCAAGGCTGCTGGGCAGGACGGGAGGTCCCAGAGGCTCAGGCCTCAATTCCAGTCTTCAGGGCTGGCCCAGGCCTCACTCCACCTCAGCTCAGGGGAGTTTCTTGCTGTTGAGGCAGCTCTGATTTGGTGCCTGACCCCAGGGCCCCAGGGGTCTAGGACACGGGACCCCTCCACTGCCCTCCTCCGCCTTGTCACCTCCTCGTATGTCTGTGCCCACCACTCTCTGGCTTGGCTGTCTGCCCATGGGTTTCTCTCCTGCGTGACCCCGTGCCTGCCTTGTGTTTACGTCTCGTCTGTTCCACCCCAGCCCCCAGGATCTCTGACATCCTGAACTCTGTGAGAAGGGGCTCAGGAACCCCAGAAGCCGAGGGCCCCCTCTCAGCGGGGCCCCTGCCCTGCCTGTCTCCAGCTCTCCTAGGCCCCCTGCCCGCCCCGTGTAAGTAGCGGCTCCCAGGCCTGTCGCCTCTGCTGCGGACAGCTCCCTGCGAATGGCCAGCGCTCAGCAGCTTCCCACCTGCGTGCACGGCCCAGCTACCCTGCCCTGGTGCCGCAGCCTGGCATCCTGCCCTGGCGGGGCTTCCGTGGGCTCCCACGCTAACCAGCAGGGCCGCTCCTGGCTTCTCCCTCAGGGCCCAGCTCCCTCCACTGCTCCTGTTCCCACTGCCACTCCCCACTCGCTGTCCAGCCCCAGGACCCTCCCAAAAGGGTCTGTCCCAGCCTGGGGCAGCCCTGGCCCCTCTGAGGCCCCCTAGTCCCCTAGGCCCTCTCTGCTGACCACTGTCGCAGCCCCACAGACTGTACACCCACCCGGGGCCCTGCCTATGGTGCCCCGGAGCCTGCACTCAGGGCCACCCTGTTTCCTGATGTGACCCCAAACCCTGAGCGCCCTCCATCAGTCTAAGGGGCTGAGGAAGGTGCCAGAACTGGAACCCCAGCCAGGGTCCCTGGAGCTCGCCAACGGGCTATCATGGAGAATGATAGGCCTGGCCTCCGCTGACCTGGGCTGTCCTCACGGGGCCCGGCCTGGCCTCCTCTGTGCCACCAGCGACTCCCGCCTCTTCCTGTAACTCCGCCCAGAGCTCCTCAAGGACCACTTACCTGACAGCTTTTGCTGACCAGCTGCCTCTCCGAGCAGGGTGCCCTCTGCCCACAGCAGCTTCAGCCCACCCCACCCGACAGCGAGAACATCTGCCTCCACTCCTGCAGCCTCCTCCCCATGCACCATGCTGTCCCCAGCAGCACCCTCTGTCCCCATGTCTCCTCTGTCCCCCCTTGTCCCCTTGGTCCCTACTACAACCCCTCTACCCTCCATCCCTCTCCGTCCCCCTAAGTACCCCCTCTGTCCTGACATCCCCTCTGTCCCCCAGGTCCTCCTCTGTCCCCCAAATTCCCCCGTTTCCCTCGAGTTTGTTTTCCTCCCCATACTCCCTTCTGTCCCCCACATCATCCTCTGTCCCCCACACCCTCCCCTGTCCCCCACACCCTCCCCTGTCCCTCACATTCCCCCCTGTCCCCCCACATCCCTTCCATCCCCCCACATCACCTCCTCTACCCCACATCCCCCTCTGTCCCCCCACATCCCCCTCTATCCCCTACATCCCCCTCTGTCCCCCCACATCCCACCTGTCCCCCAACATCCCTTCCATTCCCCCATATCCCTCTGTACCCTGCATCCCCCTCTGTACCCCCACATCCCCCTCTGTACCCCCACATCCCCCTCTGTCTCCACATCACCCTTGATCCCCTCACACCCTGCTCTGCCCCCTATACCCCACTCTGTCCCCCCACATTCTCCTCTGTCCTCCAAGTCTCCTCCATTTCCTGTTTCCCTCTCTGTCCCCCAAGCTCCCCTCTGTCCTCTAAGCTTCCCCCTGTTCCCCACATCCCCTCTATCGGCCCATGTCCACCCTCTTCCCCCCACACCCTCTATCCTCCCTCCCTCCCCTCTGTCCCCTCGTGCCCCAACCCCCTGTCTCCCTCTGTGCCCACCACTCTCTGGCTTGGCTGTCTGCCCATGGGTTTCTCTCCTGCGTGACCCCGTGCCTGCCTTGTGTTTACGTCTGATCTGTTCCACCCCAGCCCCCAGGATCTCTGACATCCTGAACTCTGTGAGGAGGGGCTCAGGGACCCCAGAAGCCGAGGGCCCCTCGCCAGTGGGGCCCCTGCCCTGCCCATCTCCGTCTCTCCCTGGCCCCCTGCCCGCCCCGTGTAAGTAGCACCTTGAGTGGCTCTGGCAGTGCCTGCCCGGAGGGGCTCAGGGCGTGTGAGCCGGCAGTGGTGCTCTGGGAAGGGCCAGCTTGCAGGGGAGGGCGGGGGCGCAGGATCCCTCCGCTGGGTCCCAGGGAATGGCTTTGAAGCACATGAAGGTGCCACTGAGTCTCTGAAAATAGAGGTTATGATTATGAAGCATGTGTGAAACCTGCGTGTAGGAAGAGTGTCTGAAAGAGCAGGTTTGTCGCCGACGCCAGCACTCTTGACCCTGAGATCCATAGCTTTTCCTGATGTGAGGGGAATGGGCGGCAGAGGGTCCAAGCGTGTGGCAAGGGCTGGCACGCCGGGAGCTGCCGGTTTGTGTCGAAGTGGACCTGCTGGGCAGGGAGAGAAAAGTGTCAGTTCCAGCCTGAGGCACTCTGGCATTCGAGCTGCCCAAGTCCAGACAGCAGGGAGCAGGTGGGGATCGGAGGGTACAGATCTAGGGGGCAGCTAGGGCCAGGCTGAAGCAGAGCGGGCGGGACGGGAAGCAGAGGCTGGGCTGGGCGGCCTCCAGTCAGGGAGGAGCCAGGCTGGGCCACCTCCCGGCCTGTCTGCTGACTGCCCACAGTATCGCTTACAGGGATGGATGACATCCCAGGGCT
This sequence comes from Cebus imitator, assembly GCF_001604975.1. Lineage (NCBI taxonomy): Eukaryota > Metazoa > Chordata > Mammalia > Primates > Cebidae > Cebus > Cebus imitator. Next base: position 202,011 of record NW_016107863.1, read on the forward strand.
GCCGCCACCCCTACCTGTGGGGAGACACCAGGCTGGGGGTGGTGCGGAGATGCTCTCAGAGAAGAGGCTGCTGGGCCAAGGGCTCGGCATGGCAGGGCAGTGGCTGGGTGAGTACCTGAGGAACAGGTAGGGTCTGCGTGCCCTCATCCCATCTGCAGACTGGGCCTGGGGGCTGCTGCCGGTGACCAGGGCCAAGGGGAGTGGACACAGCGGCCCGAGAGGGGGACGTATCCTGTAGGCTTAAAGGGGCACTGGATTCACCCGGTGCCAGAGAGGGCGGGGGCAGCCTCTGGAGGGACACCCACCCCCTGAGCATTCTGTGGTCGGCCGAGGACCCCCAGCAGGGGCTGACTGCGGGGTTCGGAGGCGAGCGGCTAAGGGGAGAGACCAGGTTCTTGAAGGTGAGGTCGGGGTGCCTGGGTGGCCAGAACTCCAGGAGGGAGGGGCCGCCATGCAGCTGGGGTGGGGGCACAGCAGAGCTTCTGGGAATGGTCAGAACCCCCCACACCCGCCATGTCCGCAGCAGCTCCTCTGATTTTAAGGGCTTGCTCTCCGTGCAGAAATGGAGGAATGTGCCCAAAGGAGCCTGCCTGGAAGGTCACCCCATCAGGTTGGCATGACCCCACCCCAGGGCTACAGCCTGCCCTCAAGGTCTGTGCAGTAGCCGGGGGTGAGTCCTCTTAAGGGCAGGGCCTGGGCTGGGTGCAAAGTGGCCAGCTCGGGACTCAGTGCCCAGGCTCACCTTCAGGGGCTACAGTACAGACCTGCCCCTCCAGAGTCTGCCCTGAGCTTGGCTGGGGAGGCAGAGGCTGCAGGAAGGCGCTGTGAGCAGGGCAGGATGGAGATTCGTGTGGCCCTCCTGGGAGGGGCTGGGCAGGGCTGGGAGAGGGGTGGGCAAGACGTTCCAGGAACTTGGGGAGAAGAGGAGTCTGGGCACTGCCCTGAGGGCACCTGGGCCCAGGCGGAAGGTGGCCGGTTCTGGGCCATCCTACAGGCCAATCAGGGGCCCCCTCGTTCCTCCAGAAGGCACCCACCAGCTGTGTAAATAGGGCAGGTGTCCCCCAGCCTGCCTCAGGCCCTGTCTTCTCCCCACCCACGCTCTCTAATCTCAGATTATACGAAATCCAGCCTGATCCCTGGGCAGCTGCCCTCCCTCCCGCAGCCACCTCTGGCTCTGAGAGATGGGGCTTGGGGTCCCAGGAGTCCAGGCCAGGATGAGAACCCGCTCTGGCCCCAGCTGGACTCGTTGGGCCTGCCTGGGCCTGCCACCTCACCCCAAGAAAGCCATAGGCAATTTGAGGCTCCCTTTCACGTTGGGGCACCTGAAAGTCCTGACCTTGAAGAGACTCTTGGCACGGGCAGACCCTCCAGGCCCAGACCCTGCCACTGCCTCCCCTTTGTGCCTGGAGCTATCAGGACAGCTTGTCCTCAGCTAGCAGGCTTCCCCACCCGGCACTCCCTCATGTTGGGCCCCCTCCCTTCCCTCCCTCGGGGATCATGCCCTTCTTCAGAGTCCCGGGTATCGAGGACACCAAAGTGCCCATATGCTATGTGGGGAGGTGGAGTGGGGGCTGGGTCAGGCTGGGCAGCGCCGTTCCGCAGGGCAGAGGCAGGCTCGGCTTCCCGTCTGTGGAATGGATGGGTGGCTCTCACAACAGACCTGCTTCCCACCCTTCAGCGTGGTTACCACTCTTGATCGGAACTCTGACCACACATCTCCTCTTCTGTTTACACACTTTTCCCACCAACTCCCTTTTTAATTACAATTTGTTTAAAAGCACTGCATATTACTTCATTAGACGGAAGATTAGTTTCACTTACCACCAGTGTAAGGTAACTATAGAACCAACGCAGACTGGAAAGCACGTGAAATAGTGTCACTCTCTCCTCCATTCCAGCTGCATGCTGCTGTGCGCCTGAGAACCCCCGTGGAGTGGGAGGGCAGCTCTCTCTGTCCATTAGAAAGGGGGATTAACTAAGAGACAGGAGGTGTTTGGGACATGTGGACACCGGACTTCTCTCTTGATGCAAGAAGGACAGAGCTAGGCAGCTTAGTGGAGTCCAGCTCGGGGGCTACTGGGAGGACTGGCTGCAGGTGGAAGAGAGGTCAGACCTGAAGCTTGGGGCCACCTCCAGGAAAGGACAGGTGAAAGGGGGGCATGAGGCAGGGGAGAGGCAGGTGCCAGGCAGAGGGTGGAGAAGAGGCAGGAACGTAGCAGCTGGGGTGGGGGTAGGGCAGGCCCTCAAGTGTCATATGCCACTGTCCTGGGTCCCACGGGCAAGGACAGGAACAGCCATAGCATGCGTTAGGACAGAGCCCTGTGCCTTCCCGGAGCTGGGCAGGTGGAGTGGGGCCAGGAAAGGGACTCGTGATGGCCGCAGCAGGAACTGGAGGGGAAGGGTCCTCTGGAGCCTGTAGCCCACCTTCCTGGGGGGCAGCTTTCCAGGGTCCATCAGGTGGGTGGGAACTGGGATTCTATAGCAAGACTGCCCTGAGAACCATCCATGACTTGGTCTAGTGAAAGTTAAGCAAGAAAGGGACACATGCTGGCAGCAGAAGTGCAGCTGGGTCAGGAGAGAGGGCCTTTCCAGACAGGGGCAATCCAGGGGTGCCCACGCCACAAAACACAGGCACACACAACCTGTGTACACTCACAGGCACTGCACATACACCTGTACACACAGGTGCTCATGCATGTGGATGCACTTCATGCACACACATTCCCACACACACCTGCCTGCACACATGCATGCGTCCACACATGCACAGGCACAAGCGATCACGTGTACATACATGCATATGATCACATACATGAACATGTGTTCACCCCACTCCTCAGGTGCTCTTGGCCCCTCCTACTGTCATGGTGCAGCAGGGGACATGAGGCCCCAGAGCAGACAGGTGCAGCACAGGCATTCCCAGGCAGCACCCACACACATGCATGAGCACACCTGGGCGTGTGGCGCCTTCTTCGTGGGCTCAGTCCAGCTGCCAGGTGGGCTCCCTGGTGAGGTGAGCTCCTAGAGGCCGGGTGGGAGAGAGAAAGGCAACCCCACCACAGGGCGTGCTTAGAATTCCCTCCTCTGGCCAGGTGCGATGGCTCACGCTTGTAATCCCAGCACTCTGGGAGACTGAGATGGGGAGAATCACTTGAGGTCAGGAGTTCAAGACCAGCCTGGCCAACATGGTGAAACCATCTCTACTAAAAATACACACAAAAAATTAGCCAGGTGTGGTGGTGGGCGCCTGTAGTCCCAGCTACTCGGGAGGCTGAGGCAGGAGAATCCCTTGAAGCCGGGAGGCGGAGGTTGCAGTGAGCCGAGATCATGCCACTGCACTCCAGCCTGGGTGACAAAGCGAGACTCCCATTTCAAAAAAAAAAAAACCAGGATTTCCTCCTCTGGGAATTTAGACCACAGACAGGTCACATGTATGGCCATTGGAGGCAGCACTCACAGCTGAAAAGAGGAAACCACACCACAGGGCCTGCCTTCTTGGTGAAAATGGTGTCCTGCAGGGCAGGCAACTGTTTGAGGGTGGCATCCCAGGTGTGGCCTGCAGCAGCCTGAGGGTCACAGAGCACAGCGCTGGGAGTACAGAGACCCCCAAGGGAGAGTTCCCAGGAACCTGCTTCCGGTGCACTCCTGGGGGTTTGAGTTGTTTCCATGGACAAATTACTTTGAGAAATTACTGTTACTCATGTGTATAGGTGAGCGTGTGTGTGCATGTGTGTTCTGTGTGGGAGTGTGCGTATGTGTGCTTGCCTGCATATATATCCTCGCAGAAATGGCTGGGGACCTCACTCAAGACGATAGATCTGTCTGAAGAGAGTGAATGAAGCAAGATTGAGGAGAACACAGGCATCTTCAAACTGTATGTGTGGTGTGGTGCTTTATTTCTTTTAAATGCATCTAAACTGAATAGGAACATGTTAAGATTTGAATCTGTAGAATGTAGGTTCTATTGTTCTTTCTGCATCTTCCACACGTTTAAAATATTTTACAATGAAAATAAATTGTAGGTAAAGCAGCAACACGGACTGCGGGTGAGCGCCCTGGAGGCCAGTGAGGACCAGCTTGGCTGGGCCTGTTGGAAGCCGAGGGGAATGGGCAGGAGCCACAGGCAGGCTCCCTGGAGAAGCCTGGGTATGGGGGTGCGAGGAAATGGGGGTGTCTGCAGGGATAGCAGGTGGAGCCAGCAGGATGCAACTCCTATGAGAAAGTGGGGAACAAGAGACCAGCTTGCTCTTCCTGCTGCCGGGACACCCCTGGTCATCGGTCTGGGGAACCCTGCAGCCCCCGCTGCGCCTGGCCGCCCCCTGCTGCTTCCTCCTTCTCGGCCTCCTCGTGGCCTTACTGATGGCTCCTTCAAGGCCGGTCTCTCCTTCTCGCCTGGTGCCTGTACTCAGTAGCCCCTCATCAGAGCTGCTGGGTGAAGGAAGCACTAAGAGCCCAAGGCTCGGGAGGAGGGTGGGGCCGGGAAGCTGCAGGGAAGCATGGGGCGAGGTCTGGTGGGCCCGGTGGCCGGCCCACAGGTGGGCAGGAGGGAGACTGCAGCGGATGGCGAGTGGGGCCAGGAGGGCAACCTCTGGGTAAATTGTGGGCGATTTTTTTCTGTCTTTCTGCATTTTCCAGGCATTTTGTAATGTGGATAGAACATTTCTGTCATTCACAAATATTTTAGTTAAGTAAGATGGAAGCTGTTGCACTTGGAAATGAGGAAGCCACTGGGGAGAGGGCTGAGAGGATCTCTTCTGTGAGGAGCGGCAGGAACACGGAGTGGCTGCAGCTTGCGCTCCCCCAGGCCCTCCCCTGGGCTGTGTGGAGGGGTCTGGGGGCAACGGGCCAGCGCCCATGGTCACCTGACCGTGTCTCCCCACAGCCCGGAAGCAGGAGATCATCAAGACCACGGAGCAGCTCATCGAGGCCGTCAACAACGGTGACTTTGAGGCCTACGCGTGAGTCCCCGGGGCTGGGGGGGGGGATGTGCAGGACAAGGCTGTGGGACTCTGGGTGGGGGGCCTGCTCCAAGTCAGGGGTCCACAGGGCCCCTCCTCACTTGGATTTGGCCCCCAGGAAAATCTGTGACCCAGGGCTGACCTCGTTTGAGCCTGAAGCTCTGGGCAACCTGGTTGAAGGGATGGACTTCCACAGATTTTACTTCGAGAACCGTGAGTGAGGGAGCCGAGGAGGGCATGAGGGGGCGGTGCCCCGAGGAGAGCCCCTCGACCCCTCCCAGGGGCAGCCTGGTGGCTGCCTATGGAAGCCCTGCCCCTCTGTGCCCAGGGTTGGCCAGCCCCCCCTACCCGCCCACAGAGGCCATACCTGGCCCCCAGAATCTCACTCTTGGAGGGCCCATGCGGCTCCCAGGAGAGCCGAGCCTCCCCAGTAAGGGGAGTTAAGAGGGAAGGGGTCGGGCTGGTGGGGTGGAAGGTGGGCACCAGGCAGCCACAGCACCTGAGACCCCCGCACTGCTGTCTCTAGTGCTGGCCAAGAACAGCAAGCCGATCCACACGACCATCCTGAACCCGCACGTGCACATCATCGGCGAGGACACCGCCTGCATCGCCTACATCCGGCTCACGCAGTACATCGACGGGCAGGGCCGGCCCCGCACCAGCCAGTCTGAGGAGACCCGCGTGTGGCACCGCCGCGATGGCAAGTGGCAGAATGTGCACTTCCACTGCTCGGGTGCGCCCGTGGCCCCGCTGCAGTGAAGGTGAGTGCCCTGGCCCAAGTGACAGCTGGGGCAGAGGGGTGGCCGTGGTGTGAGCGGCTGCAGCCCGGGGAGGCAATGGGGAGCAGTGGGGCCTGTGGCAGAGACCACGCCTGGGGTGCCCCTGAGCTTTCCTAGTGAGGCCACGGGAATGATGTGAGGGACCACAGCAGGCTGGGTATGGCGGGCCTCCCCAGAGGACTGAGGAGCTGACGAGGGCCTGAGCCGTGGCGCTGGCCAGAGCGGGGTGGGTTGTAGGTGGATGGGCCCCGGGGAGCGCACTCCTGGGCACTGTGCCCTGTTTGTGAGGACTGTTAGAGCCCCAGACAGACTTTCCCAGGTGGCGGGTGCAGCGGGCCCAGAGCCCAGTTTTACAGGGATGGTAGTAATTGGGCTGGGCACCTTGAACCCCTCTCTTGAGTGGGCCCTTTTCTGGACGTTAACTTTAACCCTCCCTGCGGTGCCGTGTGGCAGACAGCAGAGCCTGGGGGTGGACGGGAGAGGGGCTGCTGAAGAGCTGACCCACCCGCCCCGTTTCAGAGCTGCGCCCTGGTTTCGCCGGACAGAGTTGGTGTTTGGAGCCCGACTGCCCTCGGGCACACGGCCTGCCTGTCGCATGTTTGTGTCTGCCTCGTTCCCTCCCCTGGTGCCTGTGTCTGCAGAAAAACAAGACCAGATGTGATTTGTTTAAAAACAAAACAAAAAAAAACAAGATGACGACGATAACCACACAAAAAAATTGACATCAGATGAAATGAAAAAAAAAAAAAAAAAACAAAAGGAAGGAAAAAGCTGTAAAAATCACTGGCATTCGTGGGGCCGCTTCCCACCCAAGCTCCACGTGTGTCCGTCTGTGCTCCTGGCCCTCTGGGGGACCAGTTGGGACACGAACTTGTCCGCCAGGCCCCCGTCGCGTGCTGAACGGTGTTAGTTTGTAGGTAACGCACACACCCCACACCTAAGGCGTCTGCATCCTCCTGCCAACGCATGGGCTCCACGTGGTGTGCTCGCTGGCTGTCGTGACTGTCAGCTGTCTCTTGGGAGGGGCTGTGGGGGCCCGCTGGGCTGCCTCCTTTCCCGCTAGTTGTGCCTGAGAGTTGCTGTTGTTCCTGCTTTCCCTTCCCCTCCTTTCATCCCCTGAAGGGCTAGGTGTGGGTTTTCCGAGCCCGGCATCCCCACACACCCAGCACAGACAGCCCTTTGGCAGAGCCCAGGCTGGCCCCTCATCCCCTGGAGTGTTGAGGAGACTGGAGTCCCGTCCCCAAGGCCATCAGAGATGCCCCCACAGACCCAGGGCTCCAGCTATGGTCCTTCTGGAGGAATACAGTGCAAAGAGGGGCACAGTTTAGCTTCGGGCCTCTTGCCGGGCAAGAGACAGTGCTGTTGGCTCCAGCTCCCATGCAGCCAGCTGTGGCGAGAGGACTCTGCCTGGGCTGGCGTCCCTCCTGTGTGTGAGGCATCTGTCCCTTCTCTACCGGCCAGCAGCAGACGCACTGGCAGCTCCCTGCCCTGTTTCCACCCCTTGGTCCTCCCCCTGGCCTGTTTGGCTTCTTCCCCACCCCGCCCTGCCCAGCCCCCATGCAGGTGGGAGCAGACTTTTGACCAAGGACTGCTGGCTTCGCTCAAGTTCCTGAGCCCCCAGTTGAGGCTGGAAGGGGAGGCCAGGCTTTGTGTCTGGGCATATTTGCCTGCTAATGGAGTCTGGGGGAGCCTGGGGCTTGGGGTTTGGTCAGGTGGTGCAGCAAGTGGCAGAGTGAGGTCAGAGGTGGTGGCTGCCAGGCTCCTGGGCCATGACGAGGGTCCATGCAGGGGTCTGCTGAAGTGGGAGTGCCTTTGGAATCTGGGCTGGGAGCAGAAGGGAGAAAAGGCTACGGTGGGAGCCAGCCCAGTGCACGTGGGAGGCATGAGGGCAGTGCTGCCCGCACAGTGTCAGGTGTGCCAGCGCCTTGGTGGGCTGCAGTGCGTGTGAGGGCACCTTCTAAGTTAGGCCAGGGATGTAGCCATGGAGATAAGGTGGGCTGGGGACAGAAACACATGGGCACAGGCCCAGGACACCAGCGGATGGAGGGCGGGGTCCAGCCTTGTGCTCCTGAGCGTCGGCTGCCTGGGTTCGAGGCAGTGGGTCCCCGGCTCCTCGTGATGGTGTGTACCATGGGGAGGCTCAGGGACAGGGCAAGCCCGAGCACGGTGGGGCTGCGGGTGGGTCTGAAGCCAGGTTGGGTGGGAGCGGTCAGGAGCCCTGACTGCAGAGGGTCAGGGGCTCCTGCCCCAGTGCCTGCCCACCTTCAATTCACGTCGTTTTCAACAAGGATTTTCTTTATCTTCCCCCACAAATCGAGCCAAGGGAGGGGCACAGAATGGGGAACAGGACACAGGATCCTAAACTCCAAGGGGACTGTCCACCGATGAACACTCAGAGTGGACACCACCTTCCGTCCACGCTGTGCCCAGGACAGCTGTCCCCATCCACGAACACAGGGTAAACATCTGCCGGGCTCCGCACCAGTGGCTCCCTGGGCCACAGGACAGCGGCAGGGCTCACCACGGACAGCGCGTGGCCCAGCGGCCGGCCACCCTGGCGTCCTGGGGCCTCCTCCCCTCCTCTCCCTCTCACCTTGTCATCTCCACGGAGCTGCCTGTCTGGGATAATTTGGGGATTTTTTTTCTGGGGGATAATTCTTTTGCATGACCCCTAAAGAGCAAGCCACGCCGCTCTGCTAGCTAGGTGTCCGCGGTGTGGTGGTGGCAGCCGCTGGCCAGCGCTGCAGGGGTCGGCTACCCACGGTGCTGGCTGGCCTCCCCTCCCCTCTCTTTTTGCTGAGTTTCATTGTCTTTTCTTTCTGAGCCTTGTAAGTGTACAAAAATTATTCTTATTTTGTTCTGTCTCGGGAAACTGCAAATAAAAGAAAAACAGGACAAACTGCTTCAAGTGCAGCTGGGTGCTTTAGCTGGAATCCTGCCGACCTCCCGTGCTAAAATACAGACTCAAGCCTAGTCCCTGGCCAAGACCCTACTTAGGCCCCTCCTCCAGTGGAAGGTAGTGCTATGGAGCCCTGAACTGGCCCCGGCAATCCTGAGCCCCTCTAGTGAACCCACCCCGGGTAGGGCACTAGTCATAGATCATAGCTCCGCCAGCTGTCCCCACCTCTTCCTCTGGTCCTCTGAAGTCTTCTGGGCCCAGGGCTGACCACCCTGGATGCTGGAACTGAAACTGGCTCCCAGCCCCCAATTTCCCTGACCTCTACAGTCACTCCCAGTGGCCACTAAAGATGAGGCCAGGGGCAGCCTCTGGGCAGGAAGGAGTCCCAGGACCAAGACCTCTGGCTGTCTGCTGTCTCCCTTCGCCCCTGCTACCTGTATTGGCTATTCTGGACACTGAAGACACACAGTGACCACGGAGCCGGGCTCTACCCCAGTGGATTACACAGACAGATGGCATGCAGGCCTGTGTGGACATCAGCCTTGGCACCAGATGCAGGCAAGGTGCAAGGTGATACAGTAGGCAGCCACCATGGGGGCCAGGAAGCTCCAGCGGAGGCCAAACAACCCAGAATCCAGGACACAGAGCTGAGGTGGAGACAGGGAAGCCAGATGCCAGCCCAGACTGGCCAGGTGCTACGTGCCTGTGAGCCAGGCCAGGCTTAGGGACTTTGTCCTGGGTATGGAGACAGTTACCCCTCAGGCCTTCCCTCTACATCTCCAGCCCAAGCTAAGAGCAAACCCTTAGCTCGGAGTAAGGATTAACCCCCTGCCAGGTTTCTCCCGTTCTCAGGCTCTACCCACCACCTATATTGCCTGGCCCCGCAGGGCACATGCTGAGGCCCAGCCTGGGAAAGCAACTGCATCTGCCTGTGCTATGCTGACCCTTCTCAGCCTCAGTGCCCTCCTCCCTCCCAGACACACCCTCGTGGCCCCTGCCGGGCCCCCAGTGCACCATGTCTCTATGACAACCTGCTCAGAGTATGGCCTCGCCCTTGGCTCCCCTCCACACCTCTGTCCCAGGCAGTGGGTACATTTGTGACAGTGCCACAGCATTTGCCTGAAACAGGATAGGCTTTAAAACAGTTCCAGACACTAAATATACCTGCATCTTGGGGCCAAGTAGCTTCTGACAAGTGCCCCTACACACTCTCAGTCCTATCCACTATGGGCGGGGAGCCTGAAGGATACGCCAGGACTAGCCAAAGCCCTCAGCTGCCTCCTCCACCCTCAACATCTGGTTAAACACTTTCACGCGGCCAAGTGGTCCTGGATGTCAGCGTCTTGCTCCCCATGGTCTGCACCTGGACAGGTGTGTAGGTGGGCAGGTGGCAGGTCTCAAGAGCCAGGTGCAAAGAATCTAGGCCAGTGCCCACGATTGCTGCAGTGTCTGTCCCTAGCATGGTATCTAGGGCTCCTATCAACTGTAATCAGAGGAGCCTTTCCAGGCCAGGCCTCCCCCAGGAAGGCTGCAGGCACTGCGGATCGTGCACCCTCACATACATTATTCCTGAGGCCCTTCTGCAGATGCCATCAGGGTAGCAGCTCTGATGAGGTTTTAGGGCACAACACACAGGGCTGAGCCACCCTGTACGGGGCCAAGCACTACAGGCAAAAGGGACACCACTGACAGACATTTTATTCATCACTTTTGTATTTTTTTTGAGAGGGAGTCTTCCTGTCACCCAGGCTGGAGTGCAGTGGCACGATCTTGGCTCACTGCAACCTCTGCCTCCATGGTTCAAGTGATTCTCCTGCTTCAGCCTTCTAAGTAGCTGAGATTACAGGTACCCACCACCATGCCCAGCTAATTTTTGTGTTAGTTGAGACAGGGTTTCACCATGCTGGTCAGGCTGGTCTTGAACTCCTGACCTCAAATGATCTGCCCAACCTGCATGGGTCAGCTTTGCTCCTCCAGGAAGCAGGAAGCTTCCAGGTACCCTGTGGAGCCTCCTCTTTTCCTCAAGTTTCCACCTGTGCTTGGTGGGATGCCGGGTGGTCTCAGATTGATCCCAGGGTCACCAGCGAGGGACGGGAAGCCTACAGCAGGATTGGGATGGGGATGGGACCTCCTGTCCCCTGGCTCTGCAGCTGTGAGGCAGCTTTCCCATGGAAGTCTCCTGGTTGCAGCTAAGATCAGGCAATGGAATCAGAAATGACAGGGTTTCTACTCCAGGGCTCCCTCATCTGGTTAACAGCAAAAAAGAAAATACAATTCCTGCTAGTAAGGTCTAGAGAAAGGAGGTGAAGACAGGAGCCAGCCAGGATAACTTAGACCCTTGCACGTGGCAGTCACACAGCTCGAGGCCTCTCTCCCCCTGGGGCAGGGCTTGGTGAGGAAAGGGCTCCCCTGAAGCACAAAGCAAGCACAGGACCACTGTGGAATTTCAAGACAACTTTATTCAGACAGGCGCCTCTCAAACAGAACACTGGTAACTTAGGCAGAAGTTATTAAAATACACTCTTGCCAAATGATTTACAACAGAACATAACAGGGAGCAGGAGATCTGTGGGTGGGGCCAGGCTGGGCCCTCTATCTCACAGGGCCTGGATCAAGCCCAAACACCCTGCTTAGCAGGGGCTAACCCAGGCTGAGGTCTCACTTCCTCTTACCACAAATTCACACCTCCATTTTCCCCACCCCCATCTCTCCCTAGGGTCCTCAAGTGGGAGAGGTAGCATCCCTCGGATCCAGGCCCACTCCACTCCACCTCCGGCACCAGAGGGCAGGCTGGGTCTGGGCCTCAAGGAATCCTGGGCTTGGGGTGTCTATGGCAATAGGAAAATGACATGGACAGGTTCTTCAGGGGTAGGCTAAAGTCCTCTGGCCAGCAGTGCCCAGAGAAAATGGGCAGCAGCCGGTAAACCAGCCAGGAGACGGGGTCCTCTGAACCCACAGCAGACCCCACCCTCCTGCCCAGACCCTGCCCACACTGGGAGTCAGGACCACTGGGACTCTGGTCAGGATAGTGGGTGCTCTCAGCAGTGTGGCAAGCTCAGAGCAGGGCTCCCAAGGACCATATCACACTGGCTCAAAACTCAGAGGTGACACCATCCCAGCAGGAGCTCCCATGGGGGCTGGATCCCAGGGATGCATCCTGAGCACAGGTGGGCAGCCTGGAATATGGCACTAGGACCCAAGGGATCTGGAACATCCTGGGCCCATCTTCTGGGTTACTCCAGCCTGTTTCCAGGACTTGGTGGTGAGTGGGCCTCCTGCCAGGTGGCAAGGCACAACTTAGATCAACCCTTTGGCCTCCATTCCCCATGCAGCTGCCTCTGACTAAGAAGGAACTAGCAGGCCTATGCTGGCCAGACCACAGGTGGGGTGCTGGGAGTCCTCAGGCCGGCTGGCACCCACTCCTGGTGTCCATGGGAGAGACCCACTTGTTCAGATGCATAGGCCTCAGGCGGTTCAAGGCAGTCTTGTAGCCAGAGAGGCAAATAAAAATCAGTTTGAGAGACCAAAGCACCCGCTGCTTTGATTGTGATGTTCAAAGGCAAGATGCAAGTCAAGGCAAGTGTCCCAGAGGCCCTGGGCAGCTGAGTGCACCTGTGTTTGAGCTTCCCTGAAGACGGACACTCCCAGCTGACCATCTGAACACCAGAACATCCCCCTTTCCTGGGCTCAGTTCCCAGTCTACCTGCTGGTCCGACCTCAACCCACACACTCCCACCCACACTGCAGCTCCTTCCAAACCCTCCCAATAAGCCACCTTTGTGGGACCTGGAAGCTGCTTAGGATGGGCCCTGCCGTCAGTGGGAAGCCAATCCTAGCAGAAAGGTAAGCTAAAGAACAGTCTCAGGATCTGAGACCCAGTGTCTGCCCACCCACTCCCAAGCCTTGGGCCTGAAGTACCGGCCTGCCTGTGGCCACTGTGGTGGGCTCACTCCCACCCCCAACAGTGGCCCCAGGAGAGGCTTTCCCAAGAGTTTTCAAACTCTACCCAACCCAGCCCTGGCACCAGGGACTCCCCACCCCCCAATGGAGTGTTAATATCATGAATGTACAGACAAAATCCAAAGATATATCAAAGATGGAGAAACAGCTGGCTCTGACCTCCCTCCCACAGAGCCTTCCCAGGGTTAGCTGAAGATGAGCCCTTTGGCATCTACAGAAGCCAATCAGAGTTTATGGTTTCATTTGCCCAAAAATACACCTTTGGGGACCTCAAATTCTTTCAAGAATCACTACCACACATATGAATTTGAACATTCGCCACCCTTCCACCATCCCTGTTTCTCCCAGGAACTTCAAAATAAAAATGGCCCCACTCTGGGTCCCACTCTGGGTCCTCGTCTATGGCTGTCTCTTCTTTTCCAGGGGCTGCAGTTCTGATGTGAATGAAAGTGCCGTTCCAGCGCTGGGCCTCTGGCAGGCTGCATCACATGATTGCACAGCACGAGTTTTGTTTCCGGGCCTTGGAAAAAACAAAGCGTTGCTGAGGAGGAGGACTGAGGAAGTCAGGGCAGCCCCAATCCTGGCAGGCGTGGCAGGGGGAGCTCTACTGGACACAGCCAGCCAGATAAACTAGCACTAGAACGGGGTGGGGGTGAAGGCCTTGAGGGAAGCTGTCCACAAGCAATTCCCATACCAAGCACAAGACGGGCCACAGCTTCCAAAACTAGTCTGGCATCCTTTTTTACTTTCTTTTCCCACACTCCATCAATGCTATCAAAAAGTGAGTAAAATTCCTACAGTTAGGCCTGGTACAAACAAAGGAACAATAATACAAATGGGGCTGGACACGGTGGCTCACGCCTGTAATCCCAGCACTTCGGGAGGCTGAGGCAAGTTAATCACTTGAGACCAGAAGTCCAAGACCAGCCTGGCCAACATAGTGAAACCCTGTCTCTACTAAAAATACAAAAAAAAAAAAAAAAAAAAGAAAATCAGCTGGGCATGGTGGCCGGTGTCTGTAGTCCCAGCTACTCAGGAGGCTGAGACACAAGATTCACTTGAATCCAGGAGGCGGAAGTTGCAGTGAGCCAAGATCGCACCACTGCACTTCAGCCTGACTCTGAGACTCTGTCTCAAAAAAAATAAAATACAAATGGGATTCGCAGAATATCTTAACTTTGCCTTTAACTTTGCCCCCACTCTTGTCTTCGAACAATGCTATCTAACCACCATGGTGGTGTTTCTTCCCAGAAGATGGTCCTGAGGACAGCAGATGTGTTTCCCGGTTGGGATGTGGTTTGTAGGGACCACTGTTGCCACCTTCTCTCTAGGTTTCTGGTCACAGACTATCTTCCTAATCCCACCTGGCCATCTCCCTCCAATGTGCACATGAAAGCAAATGAGTGTAGACAGACCATGTAAATTTGTCCCTATGACTGTCCAACTATGGGCCAACAGTGCCATCTCCACATGGAAAGACATGAGCACTGACCTGAGAGAAAGCGGCAGTCAGCAACGCCCATCCTTGTCAGTTAAATACTTCTGTCAAAGAGAGATTAACTAAAAGCTTAAGTACCTCTTTGGGAAGGCTGAATTACTTGCATCTTAAAGACTTAGACTAACTGCTCTACAGAGGAATACGATTCAACACTAAACCTCTGGGGATCAGAACTTGAACCAGCCTTCCTAGACTGGAGGTAAGAGCTCAGAGCAGAGGGCAGAGCAGAGGCAGGGGTGGAACAAGACCTCTGCCTATATCTGCTTCAATGGTACCTAAGTGAACTGCCTCCAACCACTTGGGCCTAAGGCTCACCTTAGGCTCTCAGTGTACAAGGAGGGAAACCCCCATCCACTATGATTCAAAATCTAAGAAAGACCTGTTCATAGTAGAGCATGCCAGAAGCAGCAAGCTGCAACTGCTCTCTGGAGAGAACACCACGGAGGAGACAGGTGCTAGGTACTCACAGTTTTATAGAAGGCTTTAGACTGCGTTCCAAGCACCTCGGATTTGGACACCAAGTCATCTAGCTTCTCACCTCGCTCTAACAAAGACTCCATGGTGTTGTGCTGGACAAAAGAGAAAAGGGAACCCAGCTCTGTTCAATAAGTTCCCTGACATGAGTCCCTCGTAGTTCAGTCATGGGGGAAAGCGCCTTACCGGGATTCCTCTCCAACACACACAAACTTCACCTCTAAGTGTTAAGACTCGGTCCAAGAACAGTTACTGTCCAAGTGGATGGAACAGAACCTGGTGACATTCCTGTGAAATCTAGAAGATCTAACTGGGATGTAGCAAACTTCCCAAAAAGCTGTCCCCAGCACAGGATTAGATAAAGAGCACTCCAGGAAAACTCATGTATACACACATTTATATATACATTTGTGTGTGTGTGCATACGCGTACATGTGCACAGGGCTCTGGAAAACGAGAAGAGTGGCTGGGCACTAAATGGCTGTACTCGGTTGGATAGTGGCCCCCACCCTCCACCCAAAATTAACATCCCCAGAACCTCTGAATGTGACCTTATTTAGAAATAGGGTCTTTGTAGATATAAGTAGTTAGGAAGATGGCATAGTGGATTAGGGTGGCCTCTAATTCCATGACTGATGTCTTAGAAAATGAAAACACATAAAAGAGAAGGTTACGAGATGGCAGAGGCAGAGCCTGGAGTGATGCATCTCTAATCCAAGGAACACCACAGACCCTCCCTCAGAGCCCCAGAAGACACCAGCCGGGCCCACTGGGCTATTTGTTAACAGCAAATATTTAAGGGTATCTGTTAATAGCAGCCACAGGAAACAAAGGCAGTGGGAAATGGCTGCTGAGCACTTGACATGAGGCGAGTCCAAACTGAGCAGTGCTCTGAGTGAAACATACCAAATTTCAGATGCAGACTCACACATGCCTCATTAATAAGTTTTATACTGATTACATGCTGGGAAAGTTTTATTTGGATATGTTGGGTTAAGTAAAACAGATAATTAAATTCCACCTATTTTCCTTTTATCATTTTAAAATATAGCTCCTAGAAAATTCCAAGTTACACACATGCCACAAATATATATCGGACAACACTATGACAGAACATGTCCTGCCTTCTAAATGGGCTATGTCCTAAAGGTCATCAAACTCTGATTTAGGAAATGAAAACACTGACCCCACAAGAAGGGGTCTACAGATGGAGGCTTCACAAGAGCCAGCAGCCCTGCTACCAGCGCCCTCAGGAAGCAGCAGCTCCCTTCTCTCCCTAGATGGCCACTGCTACAGCAGCTGGATGCACATATGAAGCGGCACAGAACGAGGAGCCAGCAAGAATGTCCTTCATCCCTATGCAGTTGAGCAACTCAGATTTTCAACACACAAAGTTAACTGATTCAGATATACACACCAATCATCTAGACTTTACAACTGCAGCGAGATGAGGCTGGGTGAATAGGACTCATCCACTCCGCACCATGGGGAGAGGAGAAACAGCAGGTGTCCCAGGTGCCATGATACTCAGACTAGGACTTGAGCAACAGAAAGAAGAGACGGCTTGAGAAGAAAACAGGGAAATGCCACCTAGGTGTTAAGAAAGGTCACAAGGTTTCGAAAGACACAGATTCCATGAAGCTTTCACATCTATCGTTCATTCCAAAGCCACGTTATTCAGAGTATGCTCGGCAGACCTGCATTTGAAGCCCCTGGGATGCTTTTTATAAAATGCAGGTTCCCAGGCCCCACCCTAAACCAATAACTCCAACCCCAGGAGATTCTGATGCACACACTAAAGCCATGCCTGTGTAAATGGTAAAGCTTTGTATCTGGGCTTCAATCCACTCCAGGTATCTATCTACTGCTGAATACAGGTGTAAACCAGGCACCGTATCGTGAGCAGGATGGAAAGATGTCCCAGTGCTCATATGCCGGTCAGGGAGACATGTAAGAAAGCAGTGACAAAACTGTGACATTCAGAAAGGCTCAAGCTTCAGGTGCCTGTGTATAAGCTGGACAGGAAAGGGTGTAAGAAAGAACAGGGCCCAGTCAGGAGACTGTGAGTTAGGAGTTTGCACTTTGTCCTGGGGCAGATCTGAGAGCTGCTGAAGGGTTGCTGTGCAGATCAATGACTGCTATCTGGTGGACAGACTGGCCGTGAGCAGGAAGCAAGGGGACCAATTATAGGCAAAGGCTATAGGCTGCGTGCATTTCACTTGTATGCAAAACTTAAGAAAAAAAAAGGAGTTGAAGCAGCAGTTACAAATCAGGAGATTTCAACAGAGAGATCTATCCAGAACAGAACAGTCATAGGATTTGGTACAGCCAGAGGAACGGGTGCTGATAAGGAGCCTCCAATTGGGGATATGATATAAAGGGCAGCCAGGGCCATTACAGCAGGGTGCTCAACTGGGAGCTCACAGCAGGCTCCAGCAGAGCCATAAAGGAAACTGAATGCCTGACTCTGGGACCCCTGTGTGCTGTGCCTCCACGATAAAAATCAAGATTTGTGCAACAGTTAAACGAGGTACTACGTGTAAAGAACTTGACACAATGCCTGCACACACACAAATCAGGAGAGTTCAGCAGTTACAAATCAGCTCAAAATGCAGGGTTCTGGCTCTTCTCAAATGGACCTATGTGACAACTCTGGGCCCGTTTGTCAGAAGCTGCCCTGTGGTCAGTGCACTGTGCTTCAATCTGTTCACCTTTAAGGCAAACGCTGCAAGGGAAGGCACCTGTGGGGTGTGGAGGCATCTGACATCAAAGGCACCAGGCTGGAAATCCAGGCCTTCAGAGGCCAAACCCTAGGAACCCAGTAAATGCCCAGACAGGCAGTAGCCATGGGGAGGGGGCACTTGAGGGCTCCCATGGTTCCCAGCTTGGTCCCCTACAAACAATGGGTGTCATTAACCAAAACAAGGATATAGGAGAGCCAGCCTAATGCCTGGGGTGGGGCAAGGAGTGGGCAATCCCACTTCCTGGAGAGTGCTGTGGTTACTATTAAGGATGGATCTGTGCATGCCTGGCCAGTGGCAAATCGCACCCCCGCCTCAGTTCTTGGGCTTGCTCTCCATCTTCCTACTTACCAGAATGACTTTGGTCTCATCTAGTTCGGCCTGCACTTTACTCATGGGATCAGCTTCTCGTGGGTTCTAGGACAGAGTGAAAAATAATAGAGTCAGGACTGAAGTGGCTACCCGGAAACAAAGCCTAAAACTGAGGAAGGTGGACAAACTTTCACAGGTTAAAAACCACAGCCTGTTGAACAAGTAACAGAAACCCAAAGCCTGCCTACAGCTTTGGTTCCCAGGTCTGAAGGTGGATTCTGTTTTCCACACAGAAGGCTTGAGAGAGAACACCAGCATCAGAAGCTGTTTGACGTAACCAGACCAGAACTATGAGACCAATTGGCTTTTTCAGTTTCACATGGATTCTGGGCTACATGGTGTCTGCATGAAGCTTCCTTTAACCCTACCTGGTATCTACTGAGGTGACCTTCCAGGGCTGTATAATTGATTGTAGCAGGGGATCCTACTGGCCAGTCTATCCTGTCAACTTGCTTGGAGAATTCATCTAGTACCTGCAAGACAAAGAAGCCTCAAGAAGCTCCCACACTGTACTCACCAGTGGTCTCAACGACAACGTTTCAACCCTGAGCACCTCACCTTGAACGAGACTCTCTGATCCCCAGAGCCCAGGAAAAAGGAATGAGGGGGATGTATAATGGCAAGAGAGAAAATCTAAGCTAAAGTTCTTTCCAAGCTTTTATCATTAAAACATATCCTAAATATTCTGAGAATCAAAAGTATGCCCGGCCTGAGATGAACCTCACCTGGGGAGTAATAAAGGTATTTGACTTTTTAAACTATAGAATTCCTGAAAAAAAGGGCACTGGCCCTCTAATTTTCCAAAGTGATTTTTTTAAAAAAGAGAATTAGTCCCCTGGATTTAAGAAACCACCAGATTTCACGTGTTTGGAGGTATTTTGGTGCTCTGGGTTATAGAATGAAGCCTCTGACTTCAAAGAGTTTACATTAATAATTAGTACTGCATACACAAATAATTAAAGAATGCTTAGGTGCTAAGCTGAGATGCAACTGACTGACAGCAAGGTAGAGGGATGCAGGAACTGCAGGAGGCAATGTGGAGAGTGAGGGCATTCAAGAGGGAGACTCCTTGAGCAGAAGCACAGGGGGTGAGAACACGAGGCTCAGCTGTCTCAGAGGGTCCCGACCCAGAGAAGAGATGCTGTGACTCAGTGGCCTAGACCCAGGTCACATAAGATAGCACCAGGGAGGAAACCCACGCAGGGATGCCAAATTGTCTCTTGGGTTGCAGGGAAGGGGGCTGAAAAATGCGTTGACTTTGGACACATTATTTCATCCCTTATGCCTCAGGCACTGCCATCACCCCCTGCCCCAGTCCATGAAAATGCCCATTCATCATCCAAGTCCTGTAGAGGCAAATCAAAAACTCACCTTCTCCAGCAAGGTAAAGGCCACCCGAGATGGGTATTCATTGTCAGCAATGACCACACCTGCAAGACTGTCATTCCGGACATAGACATGGCACAGATAGTCTAAGGAGACAAGAGATCAGACACATGGATGCTGACATGAGGGCTTCAGACTTCTTTTAATCGCCCCAAATCAAAGCATCACAATGCTGGGCCAAATGAAGCCACTCTGAAGCTCAACAGCTCTGAGCAAGGCTTGTGGAGAGGCGCAGCGCGGCCCAATGGGCCACACACAGGAGCTTGGCCCAACACCTGCTTTAGGAACAGTAAATACCCAGAGGCCCAGTATGCAAAGCCAGGGCTTAAATGAACAGCCAGTGGTGCAGAAAGCACTCCTCAGACAACATGGCACCAGGAGCACTTCCAAGCATCTTCTTCAAGCTCAGGTCAGGCCAACCTGTATCTTGGGGATCTGAAGCCCCTGGGGCCCTGTGCTGCTCCCAAACTTGGGGAAGCCCTTGGGGCCCTGTGCTGCTCCCAAACTTAGGGAAGTCAAGCGGCCTCTGCTTTCCTAAAAAATCATTTCAGAGCAGCCAAAAGACAGGAAATTACCTCCCAGGGCCTCAGTCTTCCACATTATAGCAACCTGCCGGGTTTGCTCCACTCTGGTGGGTGCCTGGGAGTAGGGGGATTAGTCTAGAAAAAGATCAGCCACTGCCAGCTAAGGCCTCTAGTGCACTGTGCTAAAATCCTCATATGATTGAAAGGTACAGTTGTACAGGTCTTCTGCAAAATATTCACAATCCACAGGATTGATCATTTACATCACTTTTAAAGGATTCAGAGTTGATACAGCTAACCATATCCCCAAGGAAACAGAAACGTAAGGATTACAGCTTACGAATAAGAACCTTCTCGTCCTTAAGGATCTGACCCAGAAGATTCCAATGCTAAACAACAGAAAAACAAATAAAAGAGGAGGGAATGATGGTGAACCCCTGAAATCAGAAAAGAGCAGAGATAAATAAGAACAGGAATGAGGAGGAGGAAGAGAAAAGGGGATTATCACCAAATCTCTCCAGATTTTGTATACCATCCCCAATTACGATTCAAACATGGGGTCAAAGTGCACACCCTCCAAAGAAACTGAGAAGCTGGTCAGTGGGGGAACTGTCTTTAAGTAATAAAGGTGGGAAGGGCAGGCACAATTTGAAAGAGAACAGAGTAAGATCACTGAAATATTTGTGATGCCATTTTACATCTGTGATGTTAACAGCACAGAAATCTCACATAGAGGAGGGTGGGGTCCCAGTAGAAAGGAGAGAGCTGGGTGCTGCATGAGGTGAGGCATGGCAGCCAGGTCAGCACACATGCAGAAGTTGGAGGGTCCTCTTACCTTGTTCTTTGACAGAAGCTCTAGTGCCTTTCGATGAGCGCTCCACAATCAGTTGACTCGTGAAGGTCATAAATTCCTGAACGCTAAGAAACACAAAATGTATTTACTGCCTTCTTCTTATCACCTTGTCCCCAACACAGTGGAAGGTGACCTCTCGGCTTATACATTAAGGAGACATTGTTTCTTGGTTTCATTTCTTTCCCTCCCATCCCTAGTAATAAACACTCTATAAATGAGCACAAATACTAATAATTATGAATCACTGTCACCATTCAAGCTACATCTGTTTGCTACCTAGCTCACCAAAACAGGTGAATTTTCTTGGGGATCTTCCACAGGGTACAGTCAATTTTACATTTTGGTCAGAGCACAATTTGGGATGCAATGGAGAAACAAGAAGGCAGTCCTGCTCTCAAGGTCCCAATAACTTCCAAGAAGCAGGACAAATAAGAACTGCACTAGGAAAATATTAGTCCAAAAACTGTCAGGTGAAAATACACAACCATTTATGGCTGTGTCCACATGACAGACCCTCACATTGCCACATACACCCATAGTGAATGCTAGCTCAGGTCTGCTGGGGCTTGTCCACAGAACGAGCACAAGGCACTCTGGAAGGAATAAAAGGAAAACAGCTTATCCAAGACAAGGAATAGGGAAATGGCACATACACAGGATGAAAGGAAGGAGAAGGTCCATCATGGGCTCAACGGAGAGATCTATCCAGAACAGAACAGTCATAGGATTTGGTACAGCCAGAGGAACGGGTGCTGACAAGGAGCCTCCAATTGGGGATATGATATAAAGGGCAGCCAGGGCCATTAGAGCAGGGTGCTCAACTGGGAGCTCACAGCAGGCTCCGGCAGAGCCATAAAGGAAACTGAACGCCTGACTCTGGGACCCCTGTGTGCTGTGCCTCCACGATAAAAATCAAGATTTGTGCAACAGTTAAACGAGGTACTACGTGTAAAGCACTTGGCACAATGCCTGCATACACAGTATTACTTGTTGGTATCTTGAGGGACTGCTGTGATCAAAATAGCCCCTCAGAAAAGAAGACCCCAAACAAGAAGGGCTTTGAGGTAGGGCTAAAATGAGACAAAGGAAGAACTGCATTGTGACAGCATGTATACAAAGGCCAAAAAAGCTGGGAAACTATTTTTTCAAGTTTGGGATCTGATAATTAATGGGGCAGGAGGGATGTAAGTGAAGAGGTCTTATAAGAAAACAAGCTCAGGCCAGAAGCCATGACTCATGCCTGTAATCCTTGCACTTTGGGAGGCCAAGGCAGACGGATCACTGGAGCTCAGGAGTTTGAAACCAGCCTGGCAAACATGGTGAAAACCTGTCTCTATTAAAAATACAAAAACTTTAGCCAGCGTGGTGGTAGGCGCCTGTAATCCCAGCTACTTGGGAGGCTGAGGGAGGAGAAACGCTTGAAGCCAGGAGGCAGAGGTTGTAGTGAGCTGAGATCGCACTATAGCACTCCATCCTGGGTGATGGCACAAGGCTCTCAAAAAAAAAAAAAAAAAAAAAAACAACAACAACAAGCTCAGCTGGACACGTGTTGTTCTAAGACCTATTAGTAGAGATGTCTCTTTAGTGTTGTAGCTGTCAGTCACTGGAAACTAGTGTGGGTATCCCAAGCAAGTGAGGTGTAAGTCCTACAAGTGAAATCTTTGAGAATTCTAAGTACTAATGGGAAGGAAAAAGGAAAAAGAATCAGAGCCAAGTTGGCACCAAAAGTTCCATCTGAGAAAAGCAACAACACAGAGTGAATGTAGGCCATGGTAAAGACTGCAAATATCAAGAACTCCAAGAAGGAGCTAAAAGATGATGCAGCAATTCCGCTTCTGGGTAAATACCAAAAAGATATGTGAGCAGGGTCTTGAAGACATATTTGTACATCCATGTTCATAGCAGTATCATTCACAATGCCTGAAATGTGGAAGCAGCCCAAGTGTCCACTGACAGATGAATGGATAAACAAAATGTGAATACAGACAATGGATTATTCAGCCTTCAAAAGGAAATTCTGATATGTACAACAAGATGCCTGAGCCTTGAGGACATTATGCTACGTGAAATAAGCCAGACACACAAAAACTATGATTCCATTTATCTTAGGCTGCCAGAAAAGTCACAATCACAGAGACAAATTAGAATGGTGGCTGCCATGAGCTGGGGGTGATGGGAATGGGGAGTTGGTGTTTAACAGAAACAAGTTTGATAAAAAGGAGTTCTGGAGACTGGTGACAGTGATCGCTGCACAACACTATCAATCTATCTTGTATCACTGCACTCACTCCACCCTTAAAGACAGTGAAGATGATAAATTTTATGTGCCATTTTACTACAATTAAAAAACAATTTTTTAAAAGAACTCAAAGGAGCAGAAAGTTTCAACAAAATAAGAGATTTTTTTTTACATCCAGCAAGTCACTAGCAAAGAACTCTCATCAAGAACCAGCTGCACTGAAGTAGGGAAAACAGAATCCAAATGGCAGATTCCATCAGACTTTGAGACAAAATGACCGTGGACACTGACCATGCAGGGTCCTTCTTCTTTGGTGCCTGAGTCACCCCACTCCCTCCCATGAATGGTCTGGAAGTGTCTGTGGTACTTCTCACACGTCCCAGCAATTAAAGCACTCCAGAAACATTTAAAAGCTTGTAAGCCCTGCAGATCCCATGCTTCTTTTGAATCTTCAGTGTGGAATCCTTTTGTACGACTAGTGTCCGACTAAAAAGGGTTAAATCTGGCTTTCAGTTCTAGCTCGTTGTGGTATAATCTCTTGGTACCTCAGTGACTTCACCCATTATAAAAAAAAAAAAAAAAAAAAAAGTATATCAGTATCTCTCACACTGAATTGTTGGGAAGCCCTGCCAGATAATCAAAGTATGGCTCTCAAGATGTGGCACCCAGGCTCCCAGAGTCGGAATCCCTGGATGGGAGGTGTTGGTCTAACATATAGATTTCGAGGCCTCGATCTACTAATTTAGAACATCTGGGCATGAAGCTTGGAAACCTGCACTCCATTTTACATTACCCTTAAAATTTTTACAAGTCAGAAATTTGAAAAACACTGGGTAGAGAACTATATTCTAGAATAGCATAAGCTTTTTAAGAGCGAATGTTGGATGATTCCTCAGAGGTACAGTCCACGGGCAGATTCCACTACAGGAGGCCAAGCCCGAACCACGGACCCTGGACCATCCCCGCCCCTCCCCAGACTGGCACTGCAGCCTTCTCTGATCCCAGGCCCTCGGGCACCCCGCCCAACCCCTACCCTCCAGCCTCCTCCATCCTCCCCTGATCCATCCCTCGACCCCGGCCCCAGTCCTCTCCGCCCGATCCCCACGGCCCACCCGCCTGCGCCACTCACCTGGATCTCTGGAAAAAGCTGAAGGAAGACACATCGTGCGCGGCTTTGAGCAGCACCACCTTGGCGTCGCCTTTGTAGAGGACGCTGAGGCTATATAGCTTCATGGCTCCGCGCCTTCAGGCCGCCCGCCTGCCCAGCCGCAGGACCCGCTCTCAGGGAGCAGCGCGGCCGCCGCCTCTTCGGACCGCCGCCGCCCACCAGCCTCTCAGCCGCCGGCTGCTGACGGGGCCACCGCCGGCTTCCTCCTCCTGGTTCGCAATCCACTTCCGGATCCGGTCAGCCTGGCTGCGGGTTCTCATACCCCGGATGCAGAAAGGAGTGGACGGGGGCACATTGCAGCGAGAGGCGGAACCCCACGCCTCCCGTGAGCCTGGCCCCTCCCTGCTCTCCAGGTGGAGTCGGCCGCAAGGTGGGGTACTGTGCCGTCTTGTATTGCGTGGTGCTGGGCCTCTCGGAGCGGCTTGAACCCTCCGTCGTGGTCCCCAGCCCCTCAGGGTTGTGCTGAGCCGTCCAGGTCACTCTCACTCTGTACGCCAGGTAACAAGTGCAGTCTATAGGTCCATAGCTACTTCTTGGGCAGTGAAACCCAGGGCAATACCGAGGTGCCAGTTCTCTGCATATCTTCCGGGAGTCAGGACCCTTTTGTTTCAGAGGCCCCTTCAGGTTTCAGATCATTGACTGCTCCTGCCGCGTGGAGGAGCAGACCCCGGGTGACACGGGACCCCAAGGCACAAGGCTGCCGGGATGCATGGGAAAGCACTGATTTAGGACTTCACAGAGGAGCAGAGCCTGTTTACCTCTAAAGCCGGCAGAAATTGAGTTCCACACTGCAAGGAGCAGCTTGGTGCACAGTGACGTTGAGAACTTTTTGCTTGAGTTGTTGAAAGAAGGCAAGCCCACGGATGGGAATGAGTGAGGCACAGTTCCCTGAAGATGCCGTACCTTGCCCATTTCTTGTGTAGTAAGTGATATCACGTGTTACTAAACTAAACGGGGTGCGTTTGCCTACGCACAACGTAAAACCAAACATCCAAGCATTGGATTTTTGTAGCAAGAAAGATTTGTTTTCAAGCAGCCTTGCAAGGAGACAGAAAATGGGCTCAAATCGGTCTCCCAGTACTTGCTTCGCAGCAGTAAATTTAAGGGAGAGATTTTGGAGGCGGAGTTTCGAGCTGGGCAGTGATTGGCTGAAACGAAGAAGCGGTTAGAAAATCCCTTGGCCATATGCTGTTGCTTCTTCATACTGTTTCCTGGGTCACGTGCAAATTCAGGGGAGTTGGTATAAAACAAAATGTGGAAATTCGGGCTGTGACATCAAAGACCCACTCATCAGGCTAATAAGTCTATTTTGCCAAGGCTCCAGTCGGCCATATTGGTTGCAGCCTGTTTCAGCAAGTTGTATAAGCAGAGGGCATTACAGCAAACTGTTTATCAGCTGCCCTGCAAGACAACATAAAGATTTCTATTAGTTACTAGTTTCTTTAACCCCCTCAGACACAGTTTCACATGTAATCAGAAAGGAACTTGCAAGACATATACATCTGAAAGGACCTTGGTCTTTGGAAGTTGTCAGTAAAGGTCACAAAATCATGATGCCAGAAACAGCCGTATCTGAGATTATGGGAAAGAGATGATATATTGAAAAAACAACAGCATCACTTTAAACATTACTCTAAATCAAGGTTTCTCAACCTCGGCAATATGGACATTTTGGGTTGGATAGTTCTTTGTTGTTGAGAGACTGCCTTGTGCATTGTGCAGGCAGCATCTCAGGCCTTGTACCCGCTAGATGTCAGTACCAACCCACCCCCTCCCCACTGCACAATCAAAAATGTCAAAATGTCCCTTGGGAGCAGTAGTTTAGAGAAACATTGCTGTGTGTGTGTGTGTGTGTGTGTGTGTGTGTGTGTGTACTTGTTTGTTTTGTTTTGTTTTGAGACAGGGTCTTGCTCTGTTGCCCAGGCAGAAGTGCCGTGGTATGAACCCGCTCACTGCAACCTCTCCCTCCTGGGTTCAAGCAATTCTCGTGCCTCAGCTTCCTGAGTAGCTGGGATTACAGGCGTGCACCCCAACACCCAGCTAATTTTTGTATCTTTAATAGAGACAGGATTTCACCATGTTGGCCAGGCTGGTCTCGAACTCCTGACCTCATGCGCTCCACCCACCTCAGCCTCCCAAAGTGCTGGGATTATAAGCATGCGCCACTCTGCCCAGCTGAGAAACATTGCCTTAATTAATCTGTGGTGAAAGGAAGTTCCCACCACCTGCCCACTTACACAGTACCTCTCTCACCAACCCTCTTTCTTGGGTGTTTCCAGGTACAGAGGGTGGAAAGGGGTTTTCCACATTTCCTCTGTTTTGGTGGTAAACATCAGGAGCAGCCACTGGCCATGGCTAGGCTCAGCCATCCACAGATACGTAGTCTGACAAGCTGGGTTGCTGGGTGCTATCAGTCCAGGCTCATCTGACTGCATTGACACCATTTCCCTGTAGGAGGCAGATGAGAGCCATTTCTCAGGAAAATCTGGAACCCTCTTCTTTCCGCTTAAAGTTGTGCAAAAAGATCAGGAAGACAGTGCTTAGATGGAATAAATTTCAGTGTATTCACTTGACACATTATAGTAGTTGTCCCAAAGTTTACCTTAGACCAAGTACTTTCCATGTGCTACTTCATTTAATCCTCACAAAAAAACAGGGGAAGATATTATTGCCACCTTACAGACATAGAAACTGAGATTCAGTTTAAGGAGATTGTTAGTAAGGGACAGAGTTGGGGTTCAGATGTCAACAGTGATGAAATGCTTAACAGTCATGCAGCCCAGCTCCGCCCCTGGCAACTCTTCCTGCTCCTCTCTGGCCTTGCTCAGCCTCTACCATTCCAGGAAGCCTCATTCATAGTCATGTGGTTGCAGACTTCCCAAGTTCACTGTGTTACCGAAAAGCAAGACCTGCCTGCCTTCCACTCTGTCACCCTGGCTGTCACCCAACTTGGATTCAATCCCAGCACTGACACATCACAGAATCACAAAAGTGAGCAAACTGTTACCTCCCTGAGTCTCCTTTTTTTTCTTCGTCTATAAAACTAGACAAGTATTCTTTCCACAGGAATGTTGTTGGGAATGATAAAACATTATATTACAAGCTCTAGTGATTGCTGATATTTAACAGGTGATAATTATTTGTCTTCTCATTAATGAGAAAAAGGATTATTAATCGTAGTGGGTTGAAGGCGTTCTACAATCTATGGGAAGTAGAGATTTGAAGATAGGCTAAAACCCAACTAAGGCCTCTAGATTAAACAATAGTATTGTATCTATTTTAATTTCCTGCTTTCAATCACCATGCCATGGTTATATAAGAGAGGTCTTTGTTTATAGGAAATATGCATAAGAATTTAGAAGTAAAGAGACATTTTGTCTGCAAATTACTCACTGTGGTGTGTGTGTGTGTGTGTGTGTGTGTGTATGTGTGTGATAAAGCAAATACAGGAATCAGCGTGAAAGGTATCTAGGAATTTCTTGTTGTCCTTGCAACTGTTCTGTAGGTACAAAATTGTGGGAATGGAAAATGCAGGGACGGGGCAGTAAGGCTATGAATGAAGCCTGCACAGGAGTGTGGGTAGCAGAGTTCTCTAGTCCAGGCTTCCCGCTTTGGTGCTGGGACCTAGAAGAAAAGCCTTTCTGTAGACAGAACTGGAGTTAACACTGTCCAAGATAAACAGCCCAGGCCCTGTAAGTTTGCCCCACTGGGCAAAACAGGTACCCACCCACTTTTGCAGCCTTGCCCAGCTCATATAAGGTGCCAGCCCTTGCTATACAGCAGAACCTTTGAGGAGTTGGGAAAAAGCCTATCAAGGAGCATACCCCCAGAAGGCCCAGTCCAGGTGGGGAGCCCAGCCACACGATGGTCCTTGCCCCCACACCTCCTCATTCAATTAGCCAAGGCCAAGGCATATAGCTGAGCTATATGACTCCACAGCTCAATAGGAAAGAGGTGTGGAAAGGGGCCACTAATGTGGTCAGGCCTCCATGGCCTTAGTTCACCAAGCCTCAGGTGCACAGACTTGACGTCAGCAGACACAGCCCCCAGGAGAACTGCTCCCCACCACAACCCCACACTGAGGCATCTAGGGCTCCCTCTGGGTTCTCCAGGCCACAGGGAAGACAGGCATAGTCTGCCACCAAAGGCTTGAGCTCTGCCACTGGCTATGAAGCAATAGGGGGTGTCAGAGTAAGGGAGGGACAGGACAAGAGTGTATATGGGCAGGAAGGTATTACAGCCAAGGAAGACAGGAGGCAGGTGCCCTGATTTTGAGACTGTGCCCCCGCAGGGGCTTCCCAGAAGTTGTATTTGTCCTAAGACACCCCTCTGCAGCTGGGGGGCCAGAAATGGATAGGTAACTGTATTCGGCCATTTTTGTATTGCTATAAAGAAATACCTGAGACTGGGTAATTTATAAAGAAAAGAGGTTTCATTGGCTCACAGTTCTGCTGGCTCTACAGGAGGCATAGTGCTGGCATCTACTCAGCCTCTGAGGAGGCCTCAGGAAACTTACAGTCATGGCAGAAGGCAAAGGGGAAGCAGGTACATCACATAGCGGAAGCAGGAGTGAGAGAGAGAGAGGCATTAGGAAGTGCCACACTTTTAAACAACCAGATCTTGTGTGAACTCAGAGCAAGAACTCACCCATTACCAAGGGGATAGCCCAAGCCATTCATAAGGGATCCTCCCCCATGACTCAAACACCTCCCACCAGGCCACACCTCCAACATTGAGATTACAATTCAGATGAAATTTGTTGGGGACATATATCCAAACCATATCAGTAGCCATGCTGGATGAATGCCAGGAATTTAGAATTGGGACACATAGTCATTTAGGCCAGTGGCTTGTCCTGTTGATGATACCCTGATGGCCATGGGGCTGCCCCGTATGAAAAGGGAGAGAAAGTCTGCAGAGCTAGCAAAGAGGGGCAGGTGGGAAGGCCTGCAGAGGAATCCCCTGCTCCATGACCAGGCATGTACCTCCCACATCCTCTAGGCTTTAGGCCCAGTGAGAGCAGAAAGGAGGATGCAAAGGAAGGGAAAGAACACAAGGTGTTCCCTTGGAAAGGGGACACCAAACACAACCTAACAAACAACAACAGTGAGCACACAGGGAAAGTCCTCACAGGAAAACCACATCATGACCTAGAGGCTCATCTACCTCTACCACGTGGTGCCCTGGGCCTGAGCCTATCAACCAGTGGTCCTTATTGCCACAGCAATTGATCCATGGATGGGCACCTGATCCAAGCTTCAGCCAATCAGCAGGCCACTCAGCTGGCCATCAGTAGGCCATCCAATCAGAGCAAAGCTCAGGACTTTGTTCAACACTTAAGAAGAGAGAGGCAAAGTAACTGGCACAGATTGGAGAGGGTCAGGGAACGCCAAGCAAGATACATACAAACTTTGAGTTATCATGGATGATTAAATACATGTTTGTGTGAACTCCCTCCCAAATATTCTCCATTATAATGACACAAGACAAAGGGCAAGGAGAGAACAATTACAAGGTGGCACAAATGGGAGACGCTACCAAGGGTGGCAGGGGAGAGAGGGGAGCAGGTGTGAAGTAGGAGGCAACGGGCCAGGGAGCAGGGGCCAGCAGGGTGGAGGAGGGGCTGAAGCAGAATTGTTGAGTGTCTGGAGGGATGGGGCCAGAGAGACAAAGGGCATCCTGAAGAAGCTCCACCTGGGTGGGGGTAACCCTCCATACAGGCACCGAGGAATGAGAGCTAAACAGAACTCTGTCACAGCTAGGGCTTGAGGAATGTCTCACTTTATAGTGTTACTACCCAGCTATTTCCTTTTATATAATCCTTTACATAATCATATATTAGTTTATAGAATTAGGGCTTGAAGAATCCCTTTATATAATCCTCTAGATATAATCATATAATAGTTGGTAGTATGAGTGCCTAAAGAATATTTCCCTACATATATACCTATAATTATATCTTAGTTCTTATCAGAGGAATGTCTAGAGTGGACACAGTACAGAGCATGAATTAAGGGATAAGCAGCTTATAGTTGGAGGAATGCCTAGAGCAGACACAGTGCAGAGCATGATTTAAGGGAAAAAGTTATACCGGACAAGAATCCATGGCCCAGGTGGCAGCATTCAGTATCGTAAAGATACCCGCTGTATGGCAGGCTTGGGGCAAGAGCCACTCCTCCTGATAAAGGAGTTGTAGGACTTTGCTCCAGTTCTTGTGGAAGGCCGCCCTCAGACCTGCAATCCACCTTGGTGACTGTGAACTTTATCAGCTCTTGCTACTGTGCTGCTTGAAAAGCATCTTCCCATAGAACCCATTGGAAGCTGCCAGAAGGTGGCGGTAACCTTGACAGCTCTGCCACTGCTATATGACTTAAAGCATCCTCCTATAAATCTTCTTAGAAGTAGTTTGCCCATAGATAGAAGTATTGCACACTGCACCCTCTTCACTGCACACGGCCCACCTTCAAGCCTCGGTGACCTAATGGGGGTGGACCCCTTACTGCACACGGCCCTTGCCTTCATGGGAACGGGCCCCTTGCTGCGCACTGTCCACCTCCTGGCCTAGGTAACCTAATGGGAGTTGACCCCATCTTTTATTGCTTACGACCCTATCACTATCCTTAAAGATGATTTTACTCGCTGCCCTGCCCCCTAACCTATACACAATAAATACACATGCTTCTGGACATTTGGGGCCTCGCCTGACTCCGCTTATAGGTGGCGTGGCCCCCCGAGCCCAGCTGTGTTTTCCTTGTACTTCTGTGTCCTGTCTCTTTATTTCTCGGATCCTGCACCTCAGCACAGCATAAGGCTCACCCCACGACCCTGTGGGGCCCTCAGCCCTACACCTGGGGAGGGCAGCTCCCTCCCCACCTGCTCCCCAATTCATCAGCCAGGAATGTACCATCCACCCCACCACAGGGAGGAGGACGGAGGACTTTCCTTTGGGTGCATTGAATGGTTCAGAGATTCTGCCACTCTGGGGTCCTCAACTAAACCACTCATTGTTTCAAGTAGACCCTGATGGGTAAATGTTCCCCATTGTAACCAGACTTGGATTCCGCTGCTTGAAAGCCAAATACAAAAGTAGAGGTTTGGTGGGAGGAAAAGTAGTTTTAACCAGAGCCAGCAAACTGAGAAGATGTTGAATCGTTGTTTTAAAGCATTCTATTATCTCAGGTTTTAAAATGTATCATCGGATTCTCAAAGGAAAACTTGGAATGGGAGATACATGGGAGCAGTGCAGGGTACAGGGTCTGTGTGTCTTGTTCCCATGGTTGTCTTGAGTAATCACCTGTCCTGACATTATCTTGACTTCGGCCAGGTGGTGGTGGACGAATTGTTCTGACTCCCCCTAAGTTGGGGGATTCTGCAGGAGTTCTGTGTCTGGTTTTTGTTTCGAGATTAGCCCCTGGAATTCCCAAGTAAGCATATAGTTAGATAAGCAGGCGCAGTGCAAAGGAGTGTCTAGTGGGAAAGGGAGAGAAGCAGAGTTTCAAAGCACATTTCAAGGCTACATTTTAAGACTAAAGAAAAAGGCTTTGAAATGCATTTTAAAGCTGAGATGCTCAGCTCTACTAGGCTCTGGCCAATGTGTAGTGCAGCTGCCCTTGGATCAGGTGACATTTCAACCAACTGGGGACTCTGCTCCTCAGAACAGGAGTGTGGGAGACCCTGAGACACTGCCCTAGGACCTGAACAGGTGGCAAAGGCTTAACAGACTAGCAGTCACTGCAGCGACAAGGTGATTGAGTGGTCACCATGGTGATGGGGATGGAGGCTCTTTGCCATCAGTCCCAGTTTTATGCATGGCAGCTCTAATGACAGGATGGTCAGCCCTGCTGAGGTCACTCCTGGTCACCATGACAACCACAGGCCCTCTCAGGAGCACAGAAGCCCTGGCAGGAGTATCCCCCACTCCACACCTGGTTGGAGCAAGAAGTGCCAAGTGGCGCCTGAGCCCCGGGGAAGCAGGCTAGGTGTGAGACACAGTCACCTGCAGCCTAATTACTCAAAAGCTGTCCTCAGGCCGCAGGAGGGAGAGGACCTTTCCTACGGAGCCTGTCTGAAAGACACTAAGCCCCACAGCTCAGCACAACTGGGAAAGAAGGCACTGAGGACGCCACCCAAGCGCCAAGCAATGGCCCTGCCTGGAGAACACCCGGGTGCAGTGAGGAAGGGTCTGGAAGGGAACGCTTGCCAACTCTCTGGAGAACAATGAAAAGGAGGAAACTGACTGAACTTCAAACCCCAAACCAGTCTGAGCAGGATCATATTCTCCCGGGGACCTAGGGCGGGCTGTGACCCCTGCGGGGGAGAAGCCTTGGACATTTTCACTTCAGAAGCCTGTTGGGGAAGGCTGAGGGGTCCCAGCTCCCCACGCTGGCTGCTGTGCAGATGCTGGATGACAGAGTCAGGATGGAGGCCACCAAGAAGGAGAAGGTAGCTCGCCCTCCATTGGGCATTCTGGGAGTGTTTGCTTGCCTGTCCCCAGCATTCCGTGGTGTGGCACTAATGAGGGTTTGAAACTGAGAATCTGATGTTATGCACAGGCTCTTTGAGAAGGGTCTTTCCAGGGGTGCCTTGTGGGGCAGAAAGGCCCCAGCGGCCTGGCAGACCTGTCCAGCTTTGGACTCTGGCCCTGCGACCTGGAAGTTAGGCTGCCAAGAGGTCCGGGCAGTGGCCTCCACTGGGGAGGGGTTCTGGAGAGTTTAGAGCCCTAGATGGGGTTGGGGGGGCGGTTAGGGATGTGACGTCTTGTGGGAAAAGCCCACTACCTGATTTCGAGACAACACTCACTTGACATGGTGACAAGTCAAAGATGCCTCACCTCCTCACAGGAATGACTTCACAGGGCTGCTGTGGCCTGCTGGGGCATGTAGGACAGTTGCTTTTTCCAAAAACAGAGAAATTCAGGCATGCTCTGAGCCAGCCCTGAGCCCAGAAGTGAGCAAGGAGAGAGTTGGGGACAGGGGACTTTGCTGTGAAACATTGGGGGGAACATGCCTGCATCACCCCAGCTGGGGGCCCAGGCAGAATTGGGGAGAAGGGGTAAGTGGGCAGAGCCAGTCACTCTGGGCATGCTTCCCTCTTGCCTCTGTGTGAAATGACCAGGTCAGCATAAACCCCAGGCTGGCTCTGCTTCTGGCAGAACTAATGATGTTAGGAGGAAAACAGCCAGCCCAAGTGAGAGGGTGTGCAGCCAGACAGCTGGACCGGCCAAGGCCCCAGCCAAGTCCCAGATCTGCCTGTCACTGGTGCTATGGCAGCAATTTGGATAAGAAATCCTGCCCCAAGGGGCCCCTTCAGGCCACCTGGGGAGAAGGAGGTGGCTCTCTGTGGCATGACCAGAGAGATGGCTTAAAGCTGGGGAGGGGTGGACATGTGGGCTGTGGAGAGCCGGCACTTTCCCCAAATGGGGAGAGAAAGCACAGGGTGCCCGTGTGTATGTGCGCGCGTGTGAATGTGCTATGTGTGCATGTTTTTGCCTGTGCTTATGTGTGCATGTGCATACCTCCATGTGTACATGCATATGCACACATGTGTGCACAGGGAATCACTTTAATAAAGGCCACAGCAGAGCTGTCCCCGAGCCCCTTGCGTTCACAGTGGCATGTGAGTGAGCCACCTTCTTGGGCTAGGCATCCAGCCTCAGACTCTGAGGCTGCCCATGCCCCATCCTGTATCTGCTCCATGTCTGAGGGGGTGCTGGTCCTGACCAGGGCCAGCTGTTGACCCCAGAACCCTGAGAGGTCACTGACACCCTTGTCAGGGCCAAGAATGGAGCAAGGCAGTGCCTCAGGCACAAACTTTAAGGGGTCACCAGAAACATCAATCATCAAGATTACATGTTATTTTAAATAATCCAAATGAATGTAAACAAATTATGACGGACAAAATACCAAATTTTAAACAGACAGGATGAGTATCACTGACTTCTGCACTTGTCTCTGCTCCACCTACTCCTCCTCCAGTGCCCAGATCGCAGGGTGCCAAGTTCCAGATGAGGGAAGCGTGGAGCTGCAATGGCCACTCCTGCCTGCTTGCTCTGACTGCAGAGAGGACTTGGTCCTTGTCTCGGGGGAACCAGGCTTGGTTTTAGGATCATCCTAAGGATCTGATGTTTTCCAAGTGAGCTGGCTGCCCAGGCCGACCCAGGTCCAGTCCAGTGTCTCTGGGAAGTGCTGCCCCTACCCCAAGCCAGTGTTTGACCTTGGAGCAATGAGCAATGCCCTCCTTGCCCTTTCAAAGTTGTCCCCAAGACATCAGCTGTGGTTGTCTCTATGCAGACTCCCAGGAGGAACTGTCTTCCTTCTCCTTTTCGTTGCTTTGGAAGAGACTAAAGTATTGCTGTTTTCCCCCTTTCCAATTCTCTGATCGAGAGCAGCCATCTTGCCGGTACTAACCTTCCAGATCTTACCTGTGGATTATAAAGGTCATTCCTTTATAATCTGCAGGAGGCTGTGGCCGGTGACTTCCATGCCCGGTGACTTCTCCATGTGGATGTCAGCTCCTTAGCGGCAAGCCTGATCCCACTGATGCCACCCCCACCCCTCATAAGCCCCTTCCTTATCAGCTGTGGTTGCCTGGTACCCCACCAGCACTGACTCATTCCTTTGGCATCGAGGTCCATCCCTTACTGGACCACCATTTCTGGGTGGCCTGAAATTGGGCCCTGGGCACTTCTCTTGGTCTATATTTTCACTGTCACCTCACTATGGACAGATGAAGGTCCACTGCAAGTCTGGTTAGCTTTACCTGGTAGATTTGGTGATCCTTTTTCAGGAAGGAGCCTGGAAAGATGAGATTCAGGTGTGTTGATCAGCTCAGGCTGCCATAACAGAATACCATCCACTGATGGCTTAGCAACAACAGAAATTTATTTCTCACTATTCTGGAGGCTGAAGGTCCAAGATCAAGTGACAGCATGGTCAGGTTGCAGGGAGGGCTCTCTTCCTGGCTTGTAGACAGCCACCTTCTTGCTGTGTCCTCATATGGTGGAGAGAGTGTGAAAACAAACTCTCTGGTGTCTCTTCTTATAAGAATATAACTGTATCATAGGGCCTCCCCCTCCTTACCTTGCCTAAATCTAACTATCTCCCAAAGGCCCCATCTCCAAACACCATCACATTGGGATTAGGGCTTCAACATATGAATTTGGGGTGACACAATTCAATCTGTAACATGACGAGGGCATCCCAGGAGGAACTGACCATTCTCTCTCCAGCTGCCCTGGGCACGTTTGCCCCATTGAAGGGGCAGGCTCGGAAGTGGAATGAGGATGGAATAAGGTACAGCGCTCCATCATGGTCACCCACATCCCTGGCAGGAATTGTCCCAGCCCCAGCAGGAGAGATGCCCCCATACTACCATGGCACCTGCTCTGAGACAGGTGTGCAGAGTGTAAAGCTCCAGATGGCCCCCAAGCAGGTGTGCTGGGAGGAGGGGCCGGTGTGAGAGGAGCAGGCAGCACCAAGGCCTAGGAGAGCAGTGACAGGTCCCGGACTTCAGGGGATGGACACTCTGTGGGCAGGCGGCTGGTGTAGGGGTGAAGGCTGGGGCGGCATCTGTGGGACCAGGACTGGGCCATCCATCAGATCCATGTCACAACCCCAGTGCCTCTGTTGTAGCCAGGACAGGAGGCCAGGCCGGGCTGGGAGGTGACAAGACTGGGGGCTGTCCCCAGGAGAAGCTCTCTTCTGCCTGTGGCCCAGGCCTCTGGGGATGAGGACACCTCAGAAGGAGCAGCTATGTCTGGGAAACCCCAGGGCAGAAGCGAGCCAAGGGGGACATCAGCAGTGAGATCCAGGGGATCGGTGGGCCACAGGAACCCCAGCTTGAACCCTCCTAACTGATGCAGCTAGGCCCACACCTACACCTGCCCACAGCAGGACTCCCAGGAGGAGAGGGGACGGATGGAGAGAGGTACAAAGTGCCCTTGGCCTCTGCCTTGAAGCCACCCCAAGGCAAGAGAGATTTGAGCTCCTCTTTCGTGACCTCCAGGGAACATTCTGGCCCATCTGATGTGGGAAGCCCTTTGTGGGGTCTGTCATTCCTCAGCTGAACCAGGTCTTTGGAGGCAGCCCTGGCATGTCCCTGTGTGCTCCTGTCGCTGTGTTGGGACACCTGGCCCGGCCCCTCCTTCTGCCTTCCTCTTCCTTTCCCTTCTCAGGGTGGACACTTCCTCCTTTAGCCCACTGTCAGCTGTGTGAACTTCTCTGTGTCTCTCTCTTTCTGTCTCCCTGTCTCTCTGTTTCTCTCTCTGTTTCTCTCTCTCTCTGGCCCAAGCAAAGAGGGAGCCTCATCTTGATGCTATATAACTGTGCATGGGCACAGATAGAATTGTAGGAAAGTCCCGCAAGTAGAAGCACAGAAGGATGAGAGAAGGAACGCCATGTGGATCGTGACAGATCCCTCTCCAGGAGTCACGGACTCACCCTGCCTCCTGTCCCTCCCACTGTGACACTACTACCCGCAGACAGGCTCAGATTAAACCCACGTCCCAGTGTCCTGTGGTTCCCACCATGTGGCTCCCTGAGTCTAGCCTCAGGCTCCACCAGTGCCCAGCCCTGCCAAAGGCTCCAGGGCAGGTGTCCCAGCTGGGGGACTGCGGGGCCCCTTCACAGAACACACAGAGAGAAGTTCCACGCTACACATTATATCAAGAGGGACGTGCCTGAGGGGGAGCCAGAGCCTGTGCAGCCCCCTCTTGCGTGCAGAACATACTGTGCCCTGAGCATGCCGTGAAAACACAAACACACAAAGTTGTAAAGAAAAAAGAAAGGACAGGTGGCTGTAAAATCTGTTATTGCCCATGAAAGGCCCACTAATGAGTGTTGATTTCAGCTGATTACAAAGAAATGGTGGTGTTTCTGTTATGATCCAAACATGCGCTCGTGCGTGCACACACGCACACGCACAGTCACATAACTGACCATCCCTATGCATCACTTGTTAATTACTTAGAAACTGTAATAATAATGGTTTCCAATAACTGAGCCTTAGTACCTGTGCAAAGGGCAGTTTATTGAACACACAGGAGCCTTACAGTGGGAGCGGATGACCTGCTCCTGGGAGCCACCAGCCTCTCCTCTCCTGCTCTTCATTCTCCCTCATGGGGGGAATTGGTCCACTGCTTCTACACCTGAGGCTGAACATCTCCCTTTATTTTAGTCTAAAACACTTGTAAAAATATACTAGAATTAATTAAGGTTGCAATTTCTGATATCAGGCAGTGAGTTCATCAGGTTTTATTATACTATCCCTCTTACTTTGAAGTTCTCTATTACCAAAAAATTAAACACTATAAAAGAAAGAAAAATAAAATGAGGCTAGATTGAACACAGATTACCTTTACCAAATCCTTCTTAGAATCAGGAGTCTTCTAACACATGCATTTGTGACCTGGAGTGATATTCACAGCATTCCTTACCTGGCAATACCTGAGCATCTGTCCCTGCTAGTGGGAGTTTTGTTATAGACAACCAGCAACTATCAGCCTTGCCAATAAACAAAGTAGGAAAGGGAGTGCTGGAGAGGCCAAGAAGTGGGATTTTCTGTGCTCCTGGGCTGTGACCCAGAGGGCATGGCTGTGAGGCTGATCTCAATGAACACTCTGTCTTGGAAATAACAGGGATCCTCTGCTGCCTGAAAATGTTCTGAGTATTCACTTTCATGGATTGCAAAGACATTTGCCCAAAATTCACTCTCTAAATGAAAAGTGAGTATGATGAATCAATATTCAAGTTGCACCTGGGTCCTGGGAGAGGGTGTGGGCATCAATCATATCCCCGCTGTTCCTCCAGGAGGACCCAATCTCAGGCTCACTGCCTGCCTGCATCGTGTGTCTGCTACCAGCCTGTGCAGTAGGAAGGGAAAATATGATTTGTATCTGTTTTAGGTCAGGTTCCAAAGAAGTAGAGCCTGAGATTGGAATTCTTGGAAAATGGCATTTGCGGAAGCACTGTCAGCAGAAGCTGTAAGGAAGTTGTGGGGACAGAAAACCAGAGGGAAGAAGCCAGGCAAAGAGGCAGGTCCGACTTAAGGCTGCCTCAGTCTGGTCTCACCTGGACTGTGATGCATGAAGAATATCACAGGGTTGTCCCTCCTGGGAGAGGGGCCAGCCTGTTGCACCTGTGTCAGAGTCATCAGCTGAGGGCCACAGGGGAGGGAAGATCTTCTAGGCACTTCCAGGAAACTCTCAGGAGAAGGGTATAACTGTGAGCAATCTGCAGCTGCTGCTCACTGCAGCTAGAGGCTGGGTGTGCAGGCCAGTTGGCCAGTAAGGCACCAATAGCAGGCACTACAGCCCACCCCTTGACAGCTCAGACCTACTGCTTTCCACTTTAAGCTCTCTCCATCCAGGCACAGCTTCTGGGAAAGCTTATAATTGGAGAAACAGAGGAATGAACTACAATGCCCACTTCTGCAGGTGATCGTAAGATGACTGTCACTGATACTCATCATCATGCCCCACCCCCACCATCCATTCTAGTGTCCCTTTCCTCTTGGCTGGTCTAGGTGGCTTGCCCAGAGCAGGTGCCAAACCCTTTTCCCTGAGGCATCTGAATCCTGGATTCCTTTATCAGGCTATTGCTGTTGTAAGTTGTCCATTCCCAATTACAACTGGGTGTGAGATTACCAAGAAACACCCTGCAAATCATGAGTGCAAACCATATTCTTCCTGCTCCATTATGTAGCTGTAGCTCCTCCTCCTAATGATGTCAATTGCCACATTGTGCTCCTTCTGCCAAGATGGTAATGCTTTTCTCCACCTGCTTGGCTACTGGCACAAGGAACACAGCATGGCCAGGAGGCGGCTGCTGCTGTGCATTTAGTGAACATGTTAATGTATCACCTGGTGGAAGGGCCCCCTCTGAGAACCAGGACTTCTAGACCCACGAAACCTAAAGTCGTCGGTGGCGGAAGCACAGATTTCCCAAGTGGGTCACGGAGGATGATGAAGAGTTCTTGGTTCCCAAAGCCACATATTTTACCTTTCAGGAACACGGCATCATCCCATAGCCATTAGAGTGTATATTGCATTCTGGAGGAAAGTGGGCCCTCCTCGTGGGTGTCATCTTCAAGATGACAGCTCCACTGTGCCTCCAGAAGGATATTCCACCACACTATCTGTGATTCCTCAGTAGGACTGGCTGAGGCACTGAGGGTAGGAAAGGCAAGTCCATTGCTGGCTGGAATACATGTCAATCCAATCAAGAGAAACTGCCGCCCTTTCCAGGTTGGAAAGGGCCTGATACTGTCAACTTGTCACACAGTCACGCCTGGTTGGTCTCCTCCAGAACAGTGCCAAACCAGGGATTCAGCACCGGTCGCTATTGTTGGCAGTTCCTACATTTGACAGCAGCCTTGGTGAGAGGGAGCCTATGCTTCTGGGCACATGCATGGCTTCCTTCTCTGATCCCACGGTTATCTATTTCTGAGTGCATAGTGTGAACACTGAGGCAAGCCAGGGCCCTCATGGGAAGGAGTTTACGCAATGGTGTGCTGGCAAATGGCTAACAACCTGCTCTCTAGAGATGGGGGATGTCCTGGTTTGTAGCATTTTCTTATGTTCATGGTTTAAATATACCCACCATGGCCCATTCCCAGCTGCCAACATGGTGCCACTGAATGAAGATTTGGAAAGAGATGTGCACCCTCGGCTTTCTGATGTGCTAGTAAGTACACTTGAGAATTTTGAATTCCCAGATTCCCATGAGCCATCTGCATCTACAGAAGTAGTCTTGCTGTGAGAAGGGGGCCTTTTCTCTCGCTGTCCACCCCCATCCTCACTCCACATGGGCAGGGCCTTGGTGATCCACTACTGCAATGTGCCAGGGACTGCCAGTACTCCTACCACCAGTGAGGTGGCATCCAGCTGGGAAGTGATCCAACTCCAGAGTCCTGCCTTTATAGGCTAATTTCTAGGACCACCCGGGTACTGACTGTGTTAGGTTCTTGAAACAGAGCCTGAGATAAGGATTCTGTCACCTGTGATTGGGTGGGAGGGTGCTCTCGGGATAAGATGCGGTCGAAGTAGGCAGAGGTACAGATTCAGCAGCAGCTGAGCCTCGGTCTGACCCTGCAGAGAGCTCTCAATGTAAATGATATCACAGGGTTGTCCATCTGAGGCAGGGGCCAGCCATTGTGCTCCTACATGAGTCACTCACTGGCTCGAGGCCCCTGGGGAGAGGCTAGGACTGCCAGCCTTAGCAAATAAAAATTAGGGCACTCAGTTAAATTCGAATTTTGGATAAACAACAAATCATTTCTTAGTATATGTCCCAAATTGTGCATAACATAGTGTGTTTTCTCCAATAGCCCTAGTAAGGGCATAACTTCCCAGGTATTTCTAGGTGAAGTAACTTTGTAGATTAGGAGTAAGTCCCAGGAAAGGAGTCCAGCTCTTCTCCCTAACTGGGAGGCTGGGGGTAGGCCCAGGGTCCCAGCAGGCACCAATAGCATCTACTACAGCATCTGAAATGAACAGGGTCATCATATACTATATACAAATGTACCCACTGCTGAGTTATTTAGGGATTATATAATTAGGTAATTGGTATTTTAAATATGTTACATTGTGCAGAAATCCTTGGTGGATTGCTATATTCGGAGAGTTTCCTGATATTAGGGGGATTAGATGGAGTTTTCAGATGGGCATCCTACTTTTTTTCATGTAAAACTCTAGAATATTATAATCCTAAAGAGTGATCCGTCTATCAGTAAATTAGCTCTCCAACACCTTTTCAATGCAAAGGTCATGCGTGCGATTCACCCTCCCAGGAAATCCAGAAGGGAATCTTTGGCCTGACTGAGCTTGGGTGGTTGGGTAGGTAATGCCGGACGAAGGCAGTGGGTGGAATGGTTTGCTTCCGCGGGTCCCTTCACACATAGCCCAGCCCACCCCGTCAAGCCTGTTATCTTCTATCAGATTACCAAATCTGATCAGAGGGTTCATCTATTTTATCAGCCTTTTTAAAAAACTGGGTTTGGGATTTCTTAATGGAGTTCATTGTGGTTTTTGTTTGTGTGTTTTCTGGATAATTAGTCTCTGCTTTTACCACTACCAATTTCTTTAATCTGATTTTCCTTTTGTTTACTTTATCTTCTGTGTATTGAGGTGTTGAGCATATTGAGAGAAACGCTTTGCTCGTTTTGTTTATTTTTTTGAGATAGGGTCTCGCTATATAGCCCAGGCTGAAGTACAGTGGTGCAATCATGGCTCACTGCGGACTTCACCTCCTGGGCTCAAGCAATTCTCCCACTTCAGCATCCTGAGTAGCTGGGACCTCAGGCACACACCACCATGCCTGCCTAATTTTTTTTTTTTTTTTTTTTTTGTAGAGACAGGGTCACACTATGTTGCCCAGGCTGGTTTCTAACTCCTTGGTTCAAGTAATCCTACCACCTCAGCTTCCCAAAGTACTGGGATTACAAACATGAGCCACCATGCCAGCCCCCATTTATTTTATAGTAAGTGCCTTTATGGGTGTAAATGTTCCTCTGAGACAGCTTTGCTTATTAGCCATACTTTTAATATTTTGTGATGATTAATATTAATGATTATTATTAATATAATTCATGATTATTCATTTTTAAATGGTCTGTAATGCAATGCAGATTTCCCCTTTGCCCCAAATACCATTTGTAGAAGTAGTTTTCTCTTTCTGAGCAGACAGAATATTTTGGTTTCACCTCTATTGTTCATTTCTCGTCTGCCTCAGCCTCATTTGTTAGGTGTTCGCTTGGTGTCACTTAAGTCTGAGCCACTCAAATATTTGTGTTTCTCCAAACACCCCTGACATTGTCCTGCTGGCCTCTATCTGGCATGTCCTTCCCTTCCTGGCCAGTTCCCCCTAGTGCATCAAAGAAATCCTGCCCTGTTGCCTTCAGAAAACAAAACAAAACTTACCGGTCTCCTTATGTTCCCAAAGATGCTGTAGCTTTGCTGGTACCCGATTGTATTAAGTTGTTCATTTGTCTCTTCTGCTAGATGGTAAGCTCCCTGGAAACTAGAAACTAATCACTTTTCTAACTTCAGACTAAGCACAAATTAGGTCCTCAATAAACATTGAATAATGAGTGATCCAGTATCCTCTTCCAACATATTTTTGTCATTGATACCATCTTTCTGAGTACTTGTTAGGGAACACTTCACTGCAATAATCAATACAGCAAAACATGAAATAGAATGGCATAGTAGAATTGTATTTCTTGGCCATATAATGGCCAAATGCAGTTCTTTGTCAGCTGGCAGTTTCTCCTCCACACAGCCATTTAGGAATCCAGTGAACATAGCAGAGGTTGCTAGCAGTAGACCCAAACCCATGTGCTCTTTGTCCACTGTGATGACAATGTCAGGAACAGCTGGCCAGCTGTTCGGTAGTTCTCAGCCTCCCTTGCAGTGAGCTGTCTCCATGCAATTTCAGTGGTGCAACGTATAGCATTTCCATTTCTAAGTGTAGGCTCCTAAGAAGAGGGTGGCTCCTTCATGTTTTTTCTCACCTTTCTGTGGGCTAGCTGCAGATAATGATGAGGCTTTAGTGGGTGGGTGGAGCCATACAGTAGAAGAAGCCTGGATTCCTAAATGACTGTGTGAAGTGTTCCCTAATTTCACATAATCGTTTCTTAATTTCCTGTTGAGGTTATTTGTTTCTAGTGAATAAAAATACAACTGATTTTTGTGTTGATATTTGTGTGCTGCAACTTTGCTCAATTGGCATATTACCTCAAATATTTTTGTGGATTATTTATGGTTCTCTACATAAGATCACGTCATCTGAAATAAAGATAGTTTTATTTCCGTCTTTCTGTCTTAGTCCATTTGGGCTGCTGTAACAAAATGCCATGAGTTGGCTAGCTTATAAACAACAGAATTTTATTTCTCATAGTTCTGGATGCTGAGAAGTCCAAGTTCAAGGCACCAGCTAATTCACTTTCTGATGAAGGCCTGCTTTCTGGTCCATACGTGGCACCTTCTAGCTGTGTCCTCACATGGTGGAAGAGGCAAGATAGTTCTCTGGGATTCCTTTCATAAGGGCACTAATCCCATTTGTGAGGGCTCTACCCCCATGACCTAGTCACCTCCTAAGGCCGCACCTCTTAATGTCATCAAACCACAGATTTAATAAATGAATTTTGAGGAGACACGAACGTTCTTTCCATAGCACTTTCCAGTATGGATACCTTTTATTTATTTTTCTTCCTTAATTGCCTTGGTTAGAAATTTCTTCCCTAACTGCTTCACTATGTTGAATAGAAGTGGCAAAAGTGGCTATTCTTGTCTTCTTCCTGTCTTAGGAGGAAAGTTTAAGTCTTTTGCCAATGAGTATGACATTAGCTATGGTGTTTCCATATACAGCATTTATCATGTTAAGGAATTCTCTTCTTGATTCAATGATATCATGGTGTTGAGTTTTGTCAGACACTTTTTCTGCATCAATCAATATGACCATGTAGTTTTTTTCTTTTATTCCATTAATGTAGTATATTATATTAATTTTTGCATGTTGAACTATCTTTGTATTCCTGGGATGCAGTTCACTTGGTTATAGTGTATAATCCATAACCATGACCTGAAGATATACTGAAGAGGCTGGGTGCAATGGCTCATGCCTGTAATTCCAAAACTTTGGGAGGCTGGGGTGGGAGGATCACCTGAAATCAGGAGTTTGAGAAAAGCTTAGGCAACTAAGCAAGATCACATCTCTACAAAAAAAATAAATAAATAAAAATTAAAAATTAACTCAAGGTGGTGGTTGTGCATCTTTAGTCCTAGCTACTCAGGAGGCTGAGGCAGGAGGATCGCTTGAGCCCAGAAGGTTAAGGCTTCAGTGAGCCATGATTGCACCACTGCACTCCATCCAGCTTGAACAACAGAGTGAGACCCCATCTCTAAAAACAAATTTTTTGGCCAGGTGTGGTGGCTCACGCCTGTAATCCCAGCACTTTGGGAGGCCAAGGT
Organism: Cebus imitator; assembly: GCF_001604975.1. Taxonomy (NCBI): domain Eukaryota; kingdom Metazoa; phylum Chordata; class Mammalia; order Primates; family Cebidae; genus Cebus; species Cebus imitator. The sequence continues at coordinate 245,828 of NW_016107863.1, forward strand.
GGGTGGATCACAAGGTCAGGAGATTAAGACCATCCTGGCTAACATGGTGAAACCCCATCTCTACTAAAAATACAAAAAATTAGCCAGTGTGGTGGCATTCGTTTGTAGTTCCAGCTATTCAGGAGGCTGAGGCAGGAGAATCGCTTGAACCCAGGAGGCAAAGGTTGCAGTGAACTGAGATTGCACCACTGCACTCCAGCCTGGGCGATAGAGTGAGACTCTATCTCAAAACACACACACACACACACACACACACACACACACGTACACACACACATATTTTTTGATACCGAAGAATTTTTATTTGCTGGTATTTCATTGAGGATTTTGCATCTATATTCACAAGAAATATTGCTCTGTAGTTTCTCTTCCCATAGTATCTTTATCTGGCTTCAGTAACAAGGCAATGCTGGCCTCATGAAATGAGCTAGGAAGTGTTACTTCCTCTTTTATTTTTTGGAAGAATTTGAGAGAATTTGTGTTAATTCTTCTTTAAATGGTTGGTAGAATTAGCAGTGCAGACATCTAGTCCTGGGATTCTCTTCGTTGGCAGGTTTTTTAGTACTAATTCCACTTCTTTGTTATTAGCCTAATGAGATTTTTTGTTTCTTCCTGAGTTAATTGTAATAGCTCACATGTTTCTAGAAATTTTTCCATTTTATCTAAGTTATCCAAGTTTACCTAAGTTAAAGTTCCATTTTATCTAACTTGTCTAAGTCAACAAACAATACTAAATTGTTCATAGTATTCTCTCATAATCCCTTTTATTTCTGTAAAGTCAGTAATAATGTTTACTCTTTCATTTTTTCATTTCTGATTTTAGTAATCTGAGTTCTCTCTCTCCCCTCTTCCCTGCAATCGAGTCATTTTGAAGTGTCTTGTTTAATTTGTATACATCTGTGAGTTTTCCAGTTTTTCCTGTTATTCATTTCTAGTTTTATTTCATGTGATCCAAAAAGATACTTTGTATGATTTCAAATTTTTAAAATTTACTAAGACTTGTTTTATGACTAAAATATCCTTGAGAATTTCCATGCACATTTGAAAAAAATGCACATTCTGCTCTTGTTGGATAGAGTGTTCTGTATATGTTTGTTAGGTTTAATTGCTTTAGAGTATTGTTCTAGTCCTCTCTTCATTGATCTTCTCTCTAGTTTTTCAATCTACTGTTGAAAGTACTGGACAGGCATGGTGGCTCACGCCTGTAATCCCAGCACTTTGGGAGGCTGAGGAAGGGCAGATCATGAGGTCAGGAGTTTGAGACCAGCCTGGCCAACATGGTGAAAACCCATCTCTACCAAAAATACAAAAAATTAGCCGAGTATGGTGGTGTGTGCCTGTCATTCCAGCTACTTGGGAGGCTGAGGCAGAAGAATCGCTTGAAACCAGGAGGGAGAGGTTGCAGTGAGCCGATATCTCGCCATGGCATTCCATCCTGGTCAACAGATCAAGACACTGTCCCAAGAAAAATAAAAAAAAGAAAGTAGTGTACTGAAGTCTCCAACAAGTATTGTAAAACTCTCTATTTCTCCCTTCAATTTTGCAAAATTTTGTTTCCTGTATTTTGGTGTTCTGTTGTTTATAATTTTTATATCTTAATGGATCAAACCTTTTATCAACATATAAAGTTCTTTGTTTCTTGAGGCCATTTTTTTTTTTTGCTTAAATTCTATTTGGGCTGATAATACAGCCCCCACAAGTCTCATTTTGGTTACTGTTTTTATAGAGTATCTTTTTCCATCCTTCTACTTTCAGATTCTTATATCTTTATATCTAAAGTGAGCCTCTTATGGATAGTATATAGGTGGATAATGTTTTCTTTATTCACTCTGCCAATCTCTGCCTTTTAATTTATTTACATATAAAATAATTACTGATTAGGAAGGACTTCTACCAGTGAGCTATTTTTTTCTGTGTGTCTTATACATTTTTAATACATTTAAGTTTCTCAATTCCTCCATTACTGGGGGTTTTTTTTTTACTTCTTGATTTTGTGTGTGTGTTGTTACATTTTGATTCTTTTCTTCTTTTGATAGCAACAGGAGGAAGCCAAATACCTAGGCAGATAGGGACAGGTCCCCCATGAAACCCCACCTTTAAGCCAAAAACGGCCTAAATGTTGAAAGACCAGACTGGTGGTCCCAGATGAAACCCACAATCCAGAGTGAAAACTTCTGATCCTGTTTGCCTGCCCTCTCCTGGTTTATTCTTTCTGAATAATCCCTTTTAACTAATTGAATGTCGCCTTTTCCAATACTACCTGTGGCCTGCCCCTCCCCCATTCTGAGCCCATAAAAGCCCTGGATTCAGCCACATTGGAGGGACTTCACCAACTTCAAGCAGGGGGATCACCCCTGCATCTCCTCTCCACTGAAAGCTGTTTCATCACTCAGTAAAACTCCTTGCCTTGCTCACTCTTCGGTTGTCAGTGTATCCTCATTCTTCTTGGGCACAGGACAAGAACTCACATATGGGTGCACAAGCCAGACTTAGCCTAGGCAGCACAAGTGGGCAGGTGGTGGACCATCTCCTGCAGCAGGTAGCATGGCCAAGTGAGGCCTGGGTGGGGCATTGCCAAAGTCCCTGGCTTGCACAGTGACCAAGAAAATTCTGTGTCACTTTCCTTTTCTTGTATTTTTTAGTTATTTTCCTAATGATCGCCTTGGGGATGGCAATTAACATCTTACTTATAAGAAGCTAGTTTGAAAAATAGTCCTGGCCAGGTGCGGTGGCTCAAGCCTGTAATCCCAGCACTTTGGGAGGCCAAGGCGGGTGGATCACAAGGTCAAGAGATCGAGACCATCCTGGTCAACATGGTGAAACCCCGTCTCTACTAAAAATACAAAACATTAGCTGGGCATGGTGGCGCGTGCCTGTAATCCCAGCTACTCAGGAGGCTGAGGCAGGAGAATTGCCTGAACCCAGGAGGCGGAGGGTGCGGTGAGCCAAGATCGTGCCATTGCACTCCAGCCTGGGTAACAACAGTGAAACTCCATCTCAAAAAAAAAAAAAAAAAAAAAGGAAAATAGTCCCAATGGTATATGAACACTCTACAGGTATTGATCGACTTACGACCTATGCAACTTACGACCATTCGACTTTACAACCACAATCGCTAGCCACGACTGCTCCACGTCTGGCAGCGCAAACGTTGCCCAGCTGGGCATACGACAGCGCGGACCAGCTTCCGGCAGCACTACCATCTCCGCGTGCATATAGCCTACTCAACTTATGACCAAATCGTGTTAACGACCAGTCTTTTGGAACCAATCGTGATCGTAAGTCGAGCACTAGCTGTACTCCTATATATCTCCATCCTTCTCCCTTTATATTGTTATTACCACAAATTATGTTTTTAGACATTATATCCTCACTAACATAAATTTATAATTATTTTCTGCATTTGCCTTTTAAATCATATAGGAAAACAAGAATCACAAACAAAAACCACATTAATATTGGCTGTTATATTTACCTGTGTAGTGACATTTAACAGTGTACTTTTCTGTCTTCAGATGTCTTTAAATGACTACCTAGTGTCTTTTCATTTTAGCCTCAGTGTTTCCCTTTAGATTTCTTATAGGGCAGGCCTGCTGGTAATTAATTTCCTCAGATTTTCTTTATCTGAAATGTCTAATTTCTTTTTTATTCTTGAAGAATAGTTTTTCTGGCTATAAGATTCTTAGTTAATAGTCTTTTTTCTTTCAGCATTTTAATAATAATAATTATTATTATTATTATTTTAAACAGAGTCTCACTCTGTTGCCCAGGCTAGAGTGCAGTGACATGATCTTGGCTCACTGCAAGCTGCACTTCCTGGGTTCAAGTGATTCTCCTGCCTCAGCCTCCCGAGAAGCTGGAATGACAGGCACGTGCCACCACGCCTGGCTATTTTCTTTTTCTTTGTATTTTTAGTAGAAACTATGTTAGCCAGGATGGTCTTGATCTCCTGACCTTGTGATCCACCCACCTCGGCCTCCCAAAGTGCTGGGATTACGGGTATGAGCCATTGCCCCTGGCCCTTATTATTATTACTATTATTATTATTATTTTGCGATGGAGTCTCCCTCTGTCATTCAGGCTGGAGTGCAGAGGTGCAATCTCTGCTTACTGCACCCTCTGCCTCCCTGGTTCAAGCAATTCTCCTGCCGTGGCCTTCCGAGTTTGCTGGAATTACAGGTCCCTGCCACCATCCCCAGCTAATTTTTGTATTTTTAGTAGAGATGGAGTTTCACCATGTTGGCCAGGCTGGTCTTGAACTCCTGATCTCAAGTGATCCACCCACTTTAGCCTCCCAAAGTGTTGGGATAACAGGCGTGAGCCACCGCACCCAGCCTAAGGTTTAATTATTATTACAGCTGCAATTTGGCCTCCTTGACTTCTAATCAGAAATCTTCTATTAACTTATTGCAAATTCTTGATATGTATGCTATCTGTCATTTCTCTCCTGCTGCTTCCAAGATTCTTTCTCTGTCTTTGTCTTTTGACAATTTGACTATAATGTGTTTCAGTGTGGATTTCTTAGAGTTTATCCCACTTAGATTCCATTGAGCTTCTTGGATGTGTATGTTTGTCTTTCACCAAATCTGGGAAATTATTTCACCATTTCTCAAATATTTTTTTCTTCCTCTTTCCATCTCTCTTCTTCTGGAGCTTCCATATACTTATGTTGGCATGTTTGATGGTATCCTATTGGTCCCTTGGGTTCTGTTCATTTTTCTTTTGTCTTCTTTTTTTCTGTTCTGCAGACTGGATAACTTCAATTGCTTTTTCTTCAAGTTCGCTGATTCTTTCTTCTGTCTGCTCGAACCGGCCATTTAACCCCTCCAGTGACTTTTTCATTTCAGTATTGTACTTTTCAGATCCAGAATTTCTATTTGGTTCCTCTTTAATAAATTCTCTTTATTGTCATTCCCCAACTGTTCATACATTGCTCTCCGAAATTCCTGTAGTTCTTAGTCCATGGTTTTTAGTTCATTAAGCATATTTAAGGCAGTTGACTTAATGTCTTTGACTAGTAATTCCAATGTCTAAACGTCCTTATGGATAGCTTCTTTTAAATTATTTTTGTACTGTTATAGAGTCTTTTGCTTTGTAATGCTTTGTTGAAAACTGGACACTTTGAATAGTGTAATGTGGTAATTCTGGAAGCCAGATTCTCTCCCTCCTTTGAGATTGGTTTTGTTGTTTGTTGAGGGCTGCAGTTGTCCATTCGTATAGTGACTTTTCCAAACTATTTTTGCAAAGTATGTATTCTTTGTTGTGTTTGGTCACTGACGTTTCTCTCCCGGTGTCTCTGCAGTCAGCCTATGACCTGGAAGAGTATTCCTTAAATGCATAGATTTTTTTTTTAAACCCAAGAAACAAAAAACCTAGCATGTACCTTTTTAAAAATCTGATGGATACCACCAGGAAGGCTGCTGCTGCCTGAAGGGGCAGAAACAAAGGCAAGCTCTATTCTGAACCCTCGGGAACCACCAGATAAACAAAAGAAATTTGGTTCTACAAATTTCTGGAAGACAAGATCCTTTCCGCCAACCCCTGCTCCAGCCAGCTGCTCTAGGAACACAATTACTGTTCCATGGCCACAGAAATGTTGAAGAATTCAGGATGGTAGCTGGTTTGCCCACACCACTCACTTATGAGCCATCAGCATGCCCCTCCCTTCATCCACTACTCCCATGGTTGCTGTACGTGTCCAGTCAGGTTCCAGAATTCTGAAATAGTTGTCTCTTACAGGATGTTTTTCTTTCCTAACAAAATGTTTGTTTAGATAGAGGAACCGATTCCTGAAGTTCCCTACTTTGTCAGTTCCATGACATGATTCCCTAGTAATTATCTTTTCAAACAAAGGGCGTCATTGATTTACTATAGGAGAGAACATGCCACTATATCAAAGAGAACATGCCACCTAATCTATCTCCTTAGCACACTGAAATAATCAGTATGTATTGGGATAGGAGTTTGGCATTAGATCTGACATAAATCAAGAGCTGGGGACAGCCCACATCTTAAACGCTGACCCAAGGGCTAAAATCTTTTGGGAGCAACAACGGCTACAAATTGTTGAACAACTTATATGTGTCAAGAGCCTTATCTGCATCATATCATTGAATCTTCTCAATAGTCCTGTGAGGTAGTAAAATTGTTACCTGACCCTTACTGAGACTTAGAAACATTAAGGAATTTGTCCAAGCCCCTAGACCCATTGAGTGGCAAAGCCAGTCTTCAGACTCAAGCTGGAGACCTCACAGTTATGTGTTACCCCAGTGTTATCCTGCCTCTCAGCACAAGGTCTTGGATGATTCTCCTGCCCTCTCCCTGGGTAATGCCGAGGACTATTCCCTGCACCCTCACTCATGCTCTGCCCTTCTTCCCCAACACTGCTGGCCTCAGGCTTTATTCCTGACACACAGTCCCAAACCTCCCTCCGTTCTATCTGTTATCAGAGGCAAACACTGGGGCAGAACCAACCTCTGTGGCTACCACCGTGTCCACCTCCACCAGCTTCAGCTGAAGCCTCTGAACATCTCCAGCGAGAAGAAACCCCAAAAGATATTTCCTGTCCCCCAGCATATGCTTGACCCTGAGCTCTCCCCATCTAGTCAAGAAGACCAAACTGTTGAGAATCTTGAAGTCAGAGTGACCTAGGGGTGAATCTTAGCCAAGTTGCTTATAGTTGTTGCATCCTAGCAAGCCCCTTAACTCCCATGGGCTTCAGTTTCCCTGCATATAAAATGACAGCCTTCAGCTCACAGGCCAGTTGCAATCCATATAAAGGGTCTAGGACATTCCCCTGGCATGTGGAAGCCACAGAACACACACCAGTTGTGGTCATTTCATTGTGGCATGCTTTGCTGCCTCATGGTTCTTCTCCCCTGGCCTCTCTCCCTGACGTCCTGGCCACAACCCACTGCCTCACCCCCTCCCACTCACCAGGCCCTCAACCTGCCCCTTAGCACAAGAGCACAGCCAGTCTCAAGTCTACCCTGCTGTAAGCAAACACTTGCAACATCAAGCTGACCTCCAGGCCCGGTTGCATCAGCATGCCCACACTTGGTGCCCAGCTGGTACTGAAGGTGTCAGGGAACAGGCCAGTGGTGGGATACTTTGGGTTCCCTGGCTTTCTGGCTTCCACTATCTTTCCCAATGGCCTGAGGTCTAGCAGTTTGACTCATTTAACTGTGAATCTCTATCCTTTAGAGTCTGGGCCTCCCAGCTTCTGTGCAAAATGGCAGATAAGGCTCAACCTTTCTTTTTTTAACTTGATTGTTATATATTGCTTTGTTAATACACATTTACTGCAGAAAATGTGGGAAATACAGATAAGCAAAAAGGGAAATAAATTAAAATCACTTTTACCACCATCAAGATAATTATTATCATGTGTTGTATTTCCTCCCAATATGTGTATTATCTATATAATATATATGCATATATATGACAAAAAATGGATCCTACCATGTTTCCTGTATTTCCCCCATGTTAGTCATCTATTGCTGTATACAAACTGCCTCAAAACTTAGTGGCTTCACCTTTCCATGTATTATGATGACAAGAATGTGGTATGACACTGTCCTATATCTGGACCATATGCTAAAAAATAGAAAATGGTTTCTAAACTTATTTGTCCTGTAATAACAAAATTTTATTTTATAAAATGCTTTTTTAAAAAAACATAGTAGCAAAAAAAAAAAGCAAAAAACAAAAAAAGACATAGACACTTGAAACAACAAAACTTTGTTGTCTGACGCAGTTTCTGCAGGTCAGGAATTCAGAAGCAGCTTAGCTGGGTGGTCTGGCTTGGTTTCTCTCCTGAGGCTGCAGTCAAGGTGTTGGCTGGAGCTGCATCATCTGATGGCTTGACTGGGGCTGGAGGATCTGCTTCCAAGGTGGTCCACTCACTTGGCTAGCAAGTTGGAGCTGCCTATTGGCAGGAGGACTCACTTCTTCTCAGTGGATCTTCCCGGAGTTCTTGTGTGCATCCCCATAGCATAGCAGTTGGCTTCCCCCAGAAGGAACAGTCCAGGAGAGAACGAGGCAGAAGCCACAGTCTTTTCTGGCTTAGCCTCCGAAGTCACATTCCACCATTTCTGTATTTTCATATTAGTTACACTGGCTAGACCTATTCCGCATGAGAAGGGACTATACCATAGTGTGAATACCAGAAGCCAGGCTAATTGAAGGCCAGCTTCAAGGGTGGCTACACATTCCCTTTCAACAGTATGTCATGAACATCTTTCCATGCCAATAGGAGCAGATGAATCTTATCATTTTTAATGACTACATATAAGTGTCGCATAATTTATTTAACCAACCTCCTGTAGTTGGATATGTGGGTTGTGTCTCATTTTTTGATACTAGAATTAATCATCTTGAATATCCATCACTAAATCTGTCATATTATTTTCTTGTGATAAATGAAAAAGAAAATCAAATCATGCCTATCAAGCAGAAACCTGAGCAACTAATAAATGGGGGTACCTCTGAGACAGAAAGCAGGGTCCCTTCTGACTCTGTTCTTCTCTTTCTCTCCTCATTAATTGGGGAGTTCACTATCTACTGAGATATCCTAGTCCACAGCTGCACAGCCTGTCTTTTTAGAAAGCTCTAAGCAAAAATAATATTCATCCATCCTCCTCGGGACAGCCCTTGAGCTATTGAAGACTCTAAGCATGTCCTGAACACCCTCCACGAGCCATCGTCTCTGAGGCCCTCCCCTTCCTGGCCCCACTTCTCTGGACAGGTTCTGGACAGGCTTGCCCTTCCAAAATTCCTGGAAAGCAGGAACTGTTCCTGCTATACTGACCCTCAATTCCAGTGCAGTGCAGGCCTGTTGGTGTCTCCCCTTCACCTGAAGAGGAAGCATTGAGACAGGACAAGGGTGGGCACCCGGAAGGGCTGGCATGGGTCATGAGAATGTGGTCCTGGAGAATTAGCCGGCGTGGGGAAGTAGAGGTGCTGCAGCCCTTTCTGCCCTCACGGATGCCAATGAACATCAGCAGGTGGCCCCCAGAAAGAAACTCTAGGGGAGGCCTGTTGCTCAATATATAGACTAGAGAGGGCACTGGCAATTCAGCCAACCCAGGAAGGAAGCCCACTTGCCTTGGCTTCAGCCTTTGTACACATCCTCAGCCTTTCTTGAGAACAGAATTTAGATTCTCCTCCGCTGTGCTGTGTGCTTGGCCCAGGAGAAAGGCAAGCTACCCAGGAGATGGGTAGCTGCTCCTTGGCCTGGCTGTACCAGAAGGCCCCAGTGCCACTCCAAACGTGGGTGTGAGCCCTGCCTCCATGAGCAAACAGTAGCTCAGAGCTGGGGGCTATGGGGGTCAGTGGCCTGTCACATGAGGTCTGATGAGGCCATCTCTGCTCTATTTTGGGAAAGGGATCAATTGTATCAAGGGCTTTCTTGGGAGTGACCACTCTGGCCATTGGCGGGAGACCTGGTGTTCTGACAAGACACCCTCTGTACCCTGACCCACTTGCCAGCTCCAGCTAATTTTAGCAGGCCTTGGCAGGTGCCAACAAGTACATGGCATGTGGATGTCACTCCGGGGTGAGCCCAAGGAGGGGCCTGGACTAGAGCCTGGGTGTCATGGTCTCCGCCCATGGAGGCACCCAAAACGAGCCAAAGCCAGGACTTTGCAGTCACAAAACTAAGAATGATAGCCCCGGTTTTTTGTTTGTTTTTGGTCAGTTGGGCATCGTCCTCCACCACCCTTTCCCCAAGTGCCATATAGACTCCTGGATTATATGAAATGCAAATCAAACCCCTCTGCAGATGAAAAGCCACTGGGGATCCCCTTGCCTCCAAGAGCAAGTCCAGACCTGCACTGGCATGGGCCAGGCCCCCTTAGAACCCCCTCCCTGTCCAAGGGCATTTCAGTAAGTGTTCTGTCCCAAGAGAGCCTGGTGACTTCCTGCCCACCCAAGGCTGAGGAACAGAAGATAAGTGGGCTGGCTCTGCACACCTTCTCCCGCCGGGCGGCAATCCTCACCTGATGTTCACAGACTGTGGCCGGCTGCCCCCTGGCTCTGTCCCCATGGCCCTGTCAACTCTGACCCCACGTGGGCCTCCCCTCCCCTTCTGGCCCTGCCTCTGACCCCATGGCAGGAGGCAGAGTATTTCAGCAGCCACTGGCTGAGCCCATTCAGTACAGAAGCCCTGGGCTGCCGGCCTCAGGCAGCTCTCCATCCAGACAGCCACTGTCGCCACAGGCAGGCCTTAGACTCCAAGGATACAGCATGTGCTAGACCTCAGCAGACAGGAGCATCTCTGCCTCCCAAACATCTACCTCTTGGTACCTCAGAGAGATGGCCATGGATGTCACAAAGAACCAGGACCAGACAGCCTTGACTCTGGTAAGGGTCACATCAAAGCCAAGGACTTTGCATTGGGAAAGCCGCCCCCAGGGAAGGCCCCTGGTTTTGCAGATTACCAAAACCAAGGCTGGGGCAGGGAAGGCGAGCGGGCTCTGGGCGCCTTGGAAGGAGGCACACAATCCTTGGGGGTCCTGGCTAGAGCAGCTATGCCTGCCACTGGTCCCTCCCCACCATCCTCACTGTGGCTGCCCAATGTCCAGCCTCTCGAGGGGCTCTAGGGCACTTGCTCCTGGAACTAACAGTGACCCAGGACACTAGTGTCTGGGGCCTGGCCTGGGGCTTTTATGGGGGGAGCCAGTTGTCTGGCTCTCTGGGGGCTCTGCATGGCATTTCCAGGGGTTGGTGGATGGGAGAGTCTGTCCCTCAGGAGAATGTGGGTACTAGCCCAAAGTCACTCATGACTAGGTACATAGCCACCTGAGGACCCGGGGATGGAGGGGCCAGGCTACAGCTGGACATGTGGCACTGGGATGGTCTTTGGAGCCCACCAGCCTGCAGTGTTTGTCCAGGGACTGCCCTAGTCCTTGGCTGTGTCCCCGGGGGCCCACAGCTCCACCAGCTGCCCCCCTCCCCCCGCTGCCCAGTGCTGGAATAGACAGCTCCCCAGTCCACGTCTGCCAAAGGTGGCACTAGAAAGCATCCTGCCTTTTTTACTGCATTCTGGAGGTGGGGCCACAAAGCACTGCCAGCTGTGTAAAAGAGATGGCATCCTGCCCCGGCAGCCCTGACTGACCAGCTCCGCCTCTCCCACTGCTGTCCAACCTGTACGCCCTGGTGACCATGTCCAGACCGGTGGCCTTAAGGGCTGTCCCCATATCTACCTCTCCAGCCCAACTTTCCACTGAACTCTGGCCTTGCATAGCCAACTGCTACTTGGAACAAATCGCCCCTTGGCTGGCAGATGTGTTAACACGCGCAGAGCAAGATCCCGACTCCCACAACCCAACTCCCAGGTCGGGTGGAACCTCTTCTTCCCAGGCCCTCCTGTTCCTCTCCTCAGCCCCTCCCACCTCCCTTCAGAGTCTAGACTCTTACCCTCTCACCAAGCCTGTGCCCACCGTCCCTGCACAGGGGCTGTTAGGACAGACTGACGCCCTGCTTCCACCCTGCCCCAAGATGCCCGTGCTCTGTGGCCCAGCGCCTCCAGGCCTCTCACCTTTTGCTGCTCACAGCTCAGCCTCACTCCCTCCCTCCTCGCTCTGCTCCAGTGTCAGTGCAGGTCTCCTGCCCCCATCTCCTGGTAGCAGCTGCCCGACCTCGTCCCTGCTTCATCTGCCCCCATTCCTTTACCCCGCAACCTGTCCCCAGCTTGACTAAGTTCTTTCCTGCCAATCCCCACCCTTGAGAGAGGCTTGTTTAGCTGTGGACTCTGCTTCTGTGCCCTGCACTGCACCTGGCATTTGGTGGGCATCACTGAAGAGATGAGGGTCAGATGCCCTGCAGGGAGTGTGGAATGTCTTCAAGCAAGAAAAGTTGTACCTTTGGCCATGGGCCCTGATTATGTGTCCTGTGACCTCTAGGGCAAGGTCAGCAAGAGAACCTCGGCAAGCCGGCTGGGGTTGCCTCCCAGAGGCTGCCAGCGGGAGGAACAGGCTCTGTCTGTGCTCTTCTTCCGAGGTGACACCTGGGGGGCGGCCAGGCTGTATCTTGGGGCTCCCCAGGCACCACCACATTTCCTGACTGCTTGGGAAAGTCCTGTAAGCTTGCACAGATACCCAGCATCAGGCTCACCAGAGAGACACTGGCAGCTGGGGTCTGGGCACCAGGAGCAGCTTGGTGCTGGGCCTGAAGGATGCAGCCGGGCTGGGAGAGAGGAAAGCTGGGAGCCAGTGCCTGGCTCTGTGGGCTCGGGGAAGGGTTTGCACCTCTGCGTCCAGTTTCCTCGCTTATAAAAAATGGAAATAATACCAGTACCCATATCCCAAGCTTGCTGTAGCAATGATAGGGAGGGGCGTCAGAGTGGGTCTGGCACAGGGAAGTGTGCATCAGCCTCAGTCCCTGCCACTGGACTTGTCCTGGGGGTCTGTGAGGCTGACCTCGGCCCCGCAACATGACCCCCAGGCTTGTGAGACCAAGCTGGGTCAGAGCTTCCTCCTCGGGTTGCATGCTCACCAAGTACCAGAAGGGGGACTTCTGAGGCCCAGATGCACCCTGAGGAAGGGGCTTGCTCCCACCAAGAACAAGGCTCACCTTTGGAGGATGCTCCCCACATGAGAGGTGACCCCCCAGGTCTGCTGGTAACTGCAGCCTCAGAACCTTACTGCACCCATCCTCCAACCCATGCCCACTGGGAAGTGTGTGAGGGGTTCTCACAGGCCCTGCGGTGCGGATGATGCAGGAACCCTGCAGCAGCTGGTTAGGGCAGGGCGCAGCTGAGAGCCCTGTGCCAGGAGACCCTAGCCAGTTCTGCCACTGTGGAGAGATGGGCTCCCTGACCCCACATCCCCTGCCTCCCTGCAGCCCCACAGAGAATGCAGACCTACTTTTACAGATATCCAGATTTTTGTGTAAAAGTGTCTCTTTTTAAATAGATTTTAAGTGGCGGCAGCAAATTTAAGCTTTTGAGAATATTATACACGACAAATCAGATTCGCAGGCCAGATGCAAGTTTATTTACAGAAATGGGATGAGGTCCTACCTCAGGTCCCATCTCACGTTTTCACTTATGCCTATACGTGTCCTTCATGGGAAAGCCACAGGAGGCCCTGCAGGAAGCGTCCTGGTGTTGATTTAAAGTCCTCGCTGGTGAATATGGGGGTCCTCACTGCTGCAGCAAGGGGACACCGCCCTGTGCATCTTGGAAATGCCCACAGCCCTCTGGCTGCAGAACAGATTCTTAGGAGAGAAACTGTCAGATCAAAGTTAAACTTAGAGAAACTCCAAATTGCCCTCTGAACAGATGGTATCAGTTTGACTTCATGCAGTCCCGGGATTACCCGGGAAAAACTTTCTGGCCTAGAAGCCAGCAGAGCTAGGATTTCACCTAGTCAGTGGCAGGGCCACCTGCAGGCCTTGATACAGAGGGGGAAGACTTGAGCCTCCCCAACACCCTACAGGGCCCAGCCTCCCAACATGTGATAAGAGCAACAGCAGCTGCCATGTGCCTGGCTCTCCCTGTCCTCCAAGTGCTGGGTGGGGAGAAGTGTGAGGTCCCCCACAGCCCTGCAAGAGAGGATCACTCAAGGGCCCCAACTGTCCGACAATACAGCCACACTCTGATCAGCTGCCTGGGCACAGGCTCCATGCCATTGTCCTCTGCCAAAACCTCAGACTCAAATGTCGGATCCTCACATGAAGGGCCTGCGGCCAAGAGACCAGAGTCCAGGTCTGTGGTCGCCAAGATAAGCCATCTGGAAAGAGGCACAAGGGTGATGCCAGGCAGGCATGAGGGCTGGGCCTTTGCAAGAGCAGCATCACTTTTGTTGGGAGCCCACAGGTCCCTCTGAACAGTCTTGTCTGAAGGGTTCCCCAGGACTTCCTGCCAGTAGCTGCTGTGTGCATGGATTTGGGAGCTGGCCTGGCCAAGGGCTGCTGGCTGCCTGTGGCTGCACAAGTGATTTCTGTAAGGCTTTCTTCATCTGCAAGTTGGGTGCTGCTGGCGCCTCCTCCCCAGTGCTGTGGTGACAGGGCTCAGGGTGTGAGGCTGCTGTGTGATGCGCCTGGTGCAAGGCCTGGCATATAGAGGAATTCAGCAAATGGTAGATGCCCTCACAGGTAGTTCCTGGCATCCTCTACATTGGTGGGTATAGGAAACAAAGACAGAGGAGGCAAAGGTTGTAGTTGTGGGGCACTGAGGACAGCCTGGATTGTTCCACAGAGCCCTGAGTGTGGAACAGCGGTGGGGTGTGCTCCAGGGGTGTGCTCTGCAGGTACAGTTGGGTTGGAGGGCTGGAGGATTGGGGGTTGGGGAAAGCTTGCACTCCCATCCCATGCTCAGAGCTGCAAAATGGCGCCTGCTCAGCCAACACTGGCGTTTGATTCTGGGCTTTTGACACAGACTTTATCAGCCCCATCCGTCTCTGACCTTGCCTGGGTTTAAATTTTACAAGCGGGGCCTGATTAAGAGACATGGTTCTTAACCAAAGATCGGTATCTATTAGGAATGCTTTGGGCTGCAGGAAACCAAACACCTGACTCGCTGTAGCATAAGTGATCCTCGTGCTCCCATAACCTGCCTGTGGAAGGTGGGTCTGGCATTACTCTCTCTTCCCTGTATTCACAGTTTGCTAACAGCTTTAACCCCCGGCCTTGTTTCCTCATGGTTACAGGGAGGCTGTCACATTCTGGTCCTTACATCCTTACACAGCTGTGTTTACAAATTTAGGGAAACACTGAAGCTCCTCCCCCTGCTAAAATCAGGCTTCCCTTCACCTGTCATTGGCCAGAACTGGGTGACATGCCCAACTCTAGACCAATCATCAATAGGAGGAGGATAGAATTTCTGTGCCTACCTTAGACCAGTCATGGTGCAGTGCTCCCCCTACCAACAAAATCTGAGTTCTAAAAACTGAGGAAGCAGAGGAAAATGGCCATGTTGCCTCCCAGCTGGGATTCAGAGCATCTCCAATCCCTCGAGCTTATGCATAAGAGTGTATTTTTGTGGAACAGATCCATAGCTTTTATCAGTGCATCTTTCCTTCTTTTTGGTTCAAGATGAAAATATCCTTATGATTATTTTTCTTACCACTGCTCAGAGATAACCATCGCATTAACATGGCCTTTTCTCCATGAATAGCACTAGAGTGCCCAGGGGACAGACACATAGCTGTCCACACTCCAGCTTGCCGGGGATGCATGGGCACAGCCACAGCTACATTCACAGTGTGTCCTCACTCTGCCGGGTGGAGAGCAAGCGGCCACACCACGGGCCGCCCATGCTCACGGGAGTGGCAGATTGGATCTGAACTTTGTGAGCTCAAGCGTCTCTCATGACAGTGCATAGGGACCCTCTTCCTTCTGTGGCCTGGTGTCCCCATTGCACAGATGGTTTTGGTAGCAGACACCTCCTCCTAGATGTTCATGCTCACTCCTGGCTGGCCCTTAGCCCACGTGTGCAGACTGGCCCATTTATTTTCTGGTGTAAATCCCAGAAGTCAGAGGACCAGATCTCTGTGACAGCAATGCCAGCTGCCTGGCACCCTCCAGACAGGTGGCTCAAGCCCCAACTTGCCAACTGTCCCAGTTAGCCCATCCTTTCCCTGGTCCCGACCTGAGGGATGAAGGGGGTGCTACAGGGTGCTGTGCCACAGGGATATCGTCAGGGACAGAAGCCACTCTGCCCTCTGCGGCTCACAACGCCAACACGCCCTGGGCTGCATTTGCTGAGCCGCTGGTCCTGGACTCCGCTCTTCTGACTTTCCATCTGGTTTTACGTGTCATAAAGTTTGAGATGATGGGTCACCCTAAACCAGGGGTTAGAGGATGGAAGGAGACCCACGGTGTGTGGGGGAAATGCCCCGTGAGACCCTCGGCATGTGGGTGCCTGATGACAGCCCCCCTGAGGTCCCCAGCCTACCCCCTCCCCAGCCCGGCTGCTCCCATCCCCCTCCCCATGCAGGTGGAGCAGATCCTGGCAGAGTTCCAGCTGCAGGAGGAGGACCTGAAAAAGGTGATGAGGCGGATGCAGAAGGAGATGGACCGTGGCCTGAGGCTGGAGACCCACGAGGAGGCCAGTGTGAAGATGCTGCCCACCTATGTGCGCTCCACCCCAGAGGGCTCAGGTACCACCCAGAACCGGCTCCTCATCCAGACGCAGCGATGGGCTCAGCCCTAGCTGGGAGGAGCACCCCAGGCACTTCCAAACTCGCAGCCAGCCCAAGACAGAACCTCCTGGGGAGAAATGAAGTACTGACCTGTGGAAACACTTCACACCTGCACTCCTCTGGTCCAGCCCTGCGGCACTCTGGCTCACCCTGGAGCCGGCAAGCCTCAGGAAAACTGGCTTTTTAAAGCCAGTTTTTTTAAAGCCTGTGCAGTGACTCACGCCTGTAATTTCAGCACTTTGGGAGGCCAAGGCGGGCAGATCTCAAGGCCAGGAGTTTGAGACCAGCCTGGCCAACATGGTGAAACCCTGTCTCTACCAAAAATACAAAAATTAGCTGGGCGTGGTAGGGGCATGCCTGTAGTCCCAGTTACTCTGGAGGCTGAGGCAGGAGAATCACTTGAACCTGTGAGGCGGAGGTTGCAGTGAGCCTAGATCGAGCCACTGCACTCTAGCCTGGGTGACAGAGTGAGACTCCATCTCAAAAACAAAAACAAAAAAAACCTCACTGCTCCCATTAGGGCACTTAGAGAACCCCTAGCCCAGTTCTGCAGCTGGGCCAGTGCACCAGGTCCTCAGTTGGTCCCTGGGCTCTCGGTGACTCTGTCCAGGGCAGGAGTTTCCCATTACTTTTCCCTGGCTGAACTTTACCCCTCCATGTTGGCACTGGTGTTCCCAGGTGTCCGGTGACCCCTTGTCCTTGGTCCCCTTGTGCCTTCCCTCCTCCTCTCTGCGGTATCTGGGATCAGTCACCCGCGGCCTGCCCCACCCAAGGCCAGCCTGTGTGTGCCCCTGAGGCTGACACACTTCTCTCTGTGCCTGTAGAAGTCGGGGACTTCCTCTCTCTGGACCTGGGTGGCACCAACTTCAGGGTAATGCTGGTGAAGGTGGGAGAAGGTGAGGAGGGGCAGTGGAGCGTGAAGACCAAACACCAGATGTACTCCATCCCCGAGGATGCCATGACCGGCACTGCTGAGATGGTGAGCACCACAGGGGCTGGAGCAAGGGGTGCCAAGGCCATGCAGGATCTCAGGGCCCGGCTAGTCCTGACGGGAGGTCCCATCCGTCCACCTGGGGTGGGGAGAGCGGGGGCTGGAGGACCACCCAGCTTCAGAGGCCTGGAGGCCTTGGTGAACAGGAGCGGCCAAGTCCCACAAGGAGTCCCGAAGTCCCACAATCACCATCTGGCCAGTGTTGAGGGAATGGGCTGAGCAGAGGTTAGTGGAAGGAGCCGGTGCACTCCACCCCTCTGCAAGGGGCATCCCTCGCCCTCCATCAACATGCACAGAAAGTGGGGTGACAGCAATCACAATGTCTGCCCAGGTAGCAAGGACCCCTGACCATGGGGAGGACTAGGGTGCGGGGGACACAGAATGAGGCCTGCACCTGGCTGCAGCTGAGCATATGGCCAAAGCCAGTTCCTGGAGGGGCCAGGCTGTGAGGCAGGGGGTTGCCTGTGGCTGCCAATCCTCACACCCCTGTGGCTTGCTAGTCTGTTCGTGGGCTGGACATGAATCAAGGCACTGATTTATGGGGATGGCGTGCGGACCTCCCTGGCCCCAGCAGCCAGCAAGAAGCCTGGTCAATGAACAAAGCATTCAGCAGTGCCCAATTCCATAGAGCAGCCCGTGCAAGGGGAGTCAGGACTGGCCTTCAGCAGGGCTGGGTGGCCAGGACGCCTGGAAGTAGGAAAGGAGACCCCGGGTGCTGGAGACAGAAATCAAGGATGTGCCTGCATCTGGAGCCTCAGGAACAGCCGGCCAGGCTTGAGACTGAACCTCACAAGGTTCAGCTGGGAAGGCCAGGCTGACAGAGCACAGCGGGCTGGGGACCAGCCTGCCCCGTGTTGTCCTGTCCCGGGGGCTACTGTCAGCAGGTCTCTGGCATGGGGGAGGCTTAGGGCCTGAGCCCAACAAGCAGCAGCAGAAGAGGAGAGGGAAACTTCGAACAGGCCTGGCATTCGGTGGCGGGCCATTCAGTGGCACCATCTGGTGCGTGCTCTCTGAGGAGGAGCACGGCATGAGGCCCCGGGGAGGGCTGCCGGCCAGCGCCCCCGCCCCCGCCTGACGGTCACTGTGGCCTGCATCTTCCAGCTCTTTGACTACATCTCCGAGTGCATCTCCGACTTCCTGGATAAGCATCAGATGAAGCACAAGAAGCTGCCCCTGGGCTTCACCTTCTCCTTTCCCGTGAGGCATGAAGACATTGACAAGGTGGGCCAGGTGGAGGGATGGAAGGCAGAAGAGGGAGGCACAGGTGCCCCAGAGGAAGTCTGCTTTCACATGCAGCCCCCACAGTCCGTGCTCTGAAGGGAGATCTGGATTCAGATTGCAGCCCTGTCACCTGCCACCTCTGAGGCTGTGGAAAAGAATCACATTGGCTGATTCTGGCTCTGGGCCCTGTGAGGCACAAGCTGGGATCACCTCACTCCAGTGGGAAGAGCAGCTGGCAGTGGAGTGGGGCTCAAACTCAGGCATCCAGGCTCCAGCTCACCTGCAGGCCACCGTCATGCCACACTACCTCTAGCTGAGTCAGAAATGTGAAGTGACTGAGATTCCACCCTTCCTGCAAGCTACCAAGGTGGCCTGCCAGTTACATCTATGCACACACCACACGCACATACACACAAAGTTATATATGCACACACATAAAACATGAGACCTTTGGGTCAGGGAGAAAGCTGAGTCCTCACTCACAGCAGAAGCAGCAGCCACAGCAACATCTCATGGGTTTTTCTAAGCCCCAGTCTCTGCAGGGACACAGAGAGGGCCAGGTGGCACCTGCGCAGGCAGCGGGGTGTCTTGCAGGAGGGAAATCCTGATCTTACACAGAGCTGCTCCCTCCAGGCCTTGCCTTGACTCTGGGATGACGTCTCAGAGCTGTGCAGTACATTCTTAAATTGGCTGGGACTCAGCCCTGAGGAAATATGAGCTATTCATGGAGAATTGTTCCCAACACCTCTGGAAGCCACGGGGCTGCTCTGAGCCTGTTTCCTCAGCTGTAAAGTAGAGTGCATACTCTAGCGGCCCTGGGCAGGAGGTGGTGGCAGGCCACAGCAGCATGGCCCCAGCACATGTCAACAGCCACAAGGCCTCCCTCTCCCCACAGGGCATCCTTCTCAACTGGACCAAGGGCTTCAAGGCCTCAGGAGCAGAAGGGAACAACGTCGTGGGGCTTCTGCGAGACGCTATCAAACGGAGAGGGGTGAGGGAGCACCTGTGCCTGCTAGGGAGCTGCCCTGGGCCTCCACCCCCCACTGCGTGCCTTTCTCCTTGGCTCCCAGCACTGCAGCCTCTGTGTTTCTCGGCAGGACTTCGAAATGGATGTGGTGGCGATGGTGAACGACACGGTGGCCACAATGATCTCCTGCTACTACGAAGACCATCAGTGTGAGGTCGGCATGATCGTGGGTAAGGGCTCCTTGTACCCCTGCCCCTTCCAGACTCCCGAGGCTCCCTATATACAGCAGGCTTCCTGGAGCCCTGTGGGGTGAGGACCAAAGTACTTAACAACCAATGGCATCAGAGCAGGGCCTGGTGCTGGATCCTGGGTTCTCTTGGGGTATCAAGATGGAAGGACCGTGTACAGTGGAAGGCATTTCAACGTTGTAATGCCGCATTCCTGCATCAGATGGTATGCCAGATGCACATCCACCTGGCCCGTCAGGATTATAATTAGAACATTTTATCTAGTAAATTGACCAACTGGACAGATTTGTCCAGGTGGAGGAGGATAAGCAAAAGTGATGCCATCCCTTCCCGGATGGTCTTTCCACAGGCCTGCCCCTGCCACTGCCTCCACCCAAAGTGAAGGCAGGTACTAGGAAAGGGAGCAGCAGCCTGCTCCTCCCAGCAGAGGGGTCGTCCACACCAACCCGGACCTTTCTCAGAAGTTCCAGAGGTCATTATAATAAGCCTTCGGTGAGGAGCGATCCAATCAGATCAGTTATCCACTGTGCACACGGGCGCGTGGTTCTATACTTCTCTTACTTCCATTCTCCCCTTTCAGAAGGAATGTTGTCTTTAAATCCAGCATCTAAATGTGAGCCTCAGCCATCCCTGGCTGTGATTCCCGTCAGCCCTTTCCACCCTCTCCTCCGGAGCTCCCTGGGGCTCCCTAAGACTCTTCCACATGAATACCCACCAAGCCAAGCTGCAACTGCTCAGCCCAGGCATAACCCCTCCTGGGGCAGAGGTGGCAGGGGGTGACCCACGGCTCACATCTGCCCTATATACACTCTTCTTGACTCTGTTCAGTGTTTAAAAACATGTTTATAACAAATACCAAGATCTAAAAATTAGGAGAATTCACATCAAAGTCTGCATTTCTGTTTGTTTACAAAAAGCTAGAAGGTGGCCAGGCAAGGTGGCTCACACCAGTAATCCCAACAGTTTGGGAGGCTGAGGCAGGCGGGTCACTTGAGGTCAGCAGTTCAAGACCAGCCTGGCCAACAACGTGTAACCCTGTCTCTACTAAAAATACAAAAATTAGCTGGATGTGATGGCACATGCCTGTAATCCCAGGTACTCAGGAGACTGAGGCAGGAGAACTACTTGAACCTGGGAGGCAGAGGTTACAGTGAGCCAAGATTATGCCACTGCATTCCAGCCTGGGTGACAGAGCGTCTGCAAATAAATAAATAAATAAATAAACAAACTGGAAGGCTGGGCATCACTGAGCCCTGATTCCTACATGGCAGCTTGACTGACCAGCATTATAGTTGCCATACCTGACAGCTTTGGGGGTGTGCAGACCACACATTCATGCCAGCTTGAGGCTCTGCTGTCACCAGTTTGAAACTCTTAATAACTTGTGAACAAAAGACTCCATGTTGTCACACTGCACAGGGGCCAGCAAATTACAAAATTCTACATCTGGTCCTGTCCACAGGAGCCTCTGGGAGGCTCCCAAGGGCCCACACCGTGCCTTACTCGCTTTGGGGTGCTATCCAAACATGGCTGAGGACACAGAAGCGCAAACATGTGCACTGGCAGTGCTGTAAAACAAGGGTGGTGCATAGACAAAATAAAATCATAATGTCCCACATCCATTTCTTTGATACACACTGTTCCCCTCAATCCTCCCAACTACCCAGGTAACAGGCAGGGAAGGTGTTACTGCTGCCTGCTAGGGAAGAGGACAGCCCAGAAAGCTGTTCCTGGCCACCGAGGCAACCCAGGTCTTCCATCCCAGGGAGAGTTGCCTTTCCATTGCTCCAGGCAAAGCAGAGACAGGCATGGGGGGCAGGAGGGGGCGTCCTGTGGGCAGGAACCAGGCCCTACCAGGGGACTCCCCAGGGCAGTGCAGCTCTCGCTGACAGTCTCCTGACCTCCACCCCAGGAACGGGCTGCAATGCCTGCTACATGGAGGAGATGCAGAATGTGGAGCTGGTGGAGGGGGACGAGGGCCGCATGTGCGTCAACACCGAGTGGGGTGCCTTCGGGGACTCCGGCGAGCTGGACGAGTTCCTGCTGGAGTATGACCGCCTGGTGGACGAGAGCTCTGCAAACCCCGGTCAGCAGCTGTAAGGATGCCCCCCTCCCCCACAGCCCAGGCCCTGGGCCGCTCTGGCACAGCGGCAGATGGGAGCTGGCCACTACAGATAATGGGCTTGTTTTTAAACAACTCTGGGGAAAAGCAAACTGACAATCCCTTCGTAAGCTCCATCCCTTCTGCTCAGTCATGACCTGCCCCTGTGAAAGGTGAAGGGTTAGTCCCAGTTGTGATTTGATAAGCCCAGATCTCTCCTTCCGACAGGTGATCTTGTGCATAGAGGAGGCTCTGGGACGCCCCCAGCAAAGTTTCTGGGTTTAACCCAGTGTTCCCCAAAATATATATTTGGCCACATTCACAAAAAGAGTATTAGTCTTTTGTGGAATGCTGCGGGTGGGCAGTGACAGCCGAGAAACCAGCCCACACTGAGCTTGTCATTAATCGTAGCTGTCACTTGTTAACCGCCTACTGTGCCAGACCTGGGCTAATTACTTTATTAGCGTCCTCTCTGCCGCTCACAGGGCTCTATTATGATAGGCCAGTAGTATTCCATTTATTTAAGTTAAATACGTAAGGTCATAGATTAAGCATGAAAACGCCAGCAACGTGGTGCTTGCCTCCGACAGGGCACTAACCCTCCAAGCCTTAGTTTTCCCAACCATAACTGGCCAATGAACAGCAGCTCCAGATGCGGCTAAAGGAGGACTGAAGCTATAGAGCCTGTGCTCGGCGCAGGGCCCCCTGCTAGGAAGGTTTCGGAGGGACTGGACATGGTCTTTGCTATCTGTCTCCCATTACTGCAACGGGCCCAGAGGCAGGCCAAAGTTGCTCCCGTGATTGAGCTGAACATGCACGTTCCTAATCCCTGACGTTTCGAAAGCTCTGGCTCATTAATAGTGGAAAAGACGTGGACTGGATGGGGGAGTAGGGATCACGGTGCCCCACGTGGCCGCCTCGTGACCTCAATGGGGAGCAGTGAGGCCGGATCCGGGTTTCCACCTGCACGAGGGGCCCTCCCTCGTGCCTGCTGATATAATGGAGCTGCCCTGTGTCCAGGTATGAGAAGCTCATAGGCGGCAAGTACATGGGCGAGCTGGTGCGGCTCGTGCTGCTCAGGCTTGTGGACGAAAACCTGCTCTTCCACGGGGAGGCCTCCGAGCAGCTGCGCACACGCGGAGCCTTCGAGACGCGCTTCGTGTCGCAGGTGGAGAGGTGTGCGGAGTAGTAGGACGGGTGCAAAGGGCAGGGACTGGGTCTTAGGGTGAGGCTGAGTCCCAGGCCCGGGGACGCAAGGGCGGGAAACTACGGCCTGGAGCGCGATTCCAGCCGTGGGCGTGGCCCAAGGTGGGGCGGGGCAGGGCACAAGGCGGGGCGCTGGAGGCGAGGGCGGGGCAGGGACGGGTCCAGGGGCAGGAGGCTGGGTCAAGACCGGGATGCAAAGGGAAGGGTCGGGGTCCCGAGACTGGGCGCAGAGGGCTGGCCCAAGGGCAGAAGGCGGGGTCCGACGGGGATACCAAGAGCAGGGATGAAGGCGAGCCTGCGTCCCGGCAGTGGTCCCCATCCGTGAGTCCCCTCGGTGTTCCCTATCCGTCGTAGACACCCTCTCACATCACGCGCAGCCCCGAGGCGCGGCATGGTTGACAATCCCACGTTAGAGCGGAGACCCTGAGCTTAGTTAGAGGGAGTAGTACTGACCAGGTGACTGCTGGTCCCTGGCTTAACCGCGACCCGCTCTCCTCCGGAGCCCAAGCCCCAAACGCTTCGGGTGAGTGAGGTGAGCAGGATCGCCCCCATTTATCCATAGAGGGGCCCCACCTCAGCCAGGGAAAGAGGCTGCCGCTGGGGGCACGGCTGGCCGCGGCCCCTTCCTGGAGAAGGAGAGGCCGCCGCTGGAGGGGGACTGACTGGCGGAGCGAGACTCAGCGATCGCCCTACCTCCTCCCACCCCGCAGCGACACGGGCGACCGCAAGCAGATCTACAACATCCTGAGCACGCTGGGGCTGCGACCCTCGGCCACCGACTGTGACATCGTGCGCCGAGCCTGTGAGAGCGTGTCTACGCGCGCTGCGCACATGTGCTCCGCCGGGCTGGCTGGCGTCATCAATCGCATGCGGGAGAGCCGCAGCGAGGACGTGATGCGCATCACCGTGGGCGTGGACGGCTCCGTGTACAAGCTGCACCCCAGGTGAGCCCGCTCCTGCCCCTCCCTGGTAAAGTGGGGCCCAAAAAGCGCGCGCTCCGAGGTTCCTTGTGGCTCCCAAGCTCCAAGAATTCGTAAGCCTCTTCTCGGCCCCCTTGGCCTAGATTTGGGGGAAGGGTGGACTGCCTTCAGGGCGCCCGGTGATGGCTGTGGAGAATGGGCTGGGAGGAGGGACGGCAGCCTGCTTCTCTTCTGCCCAGCTTCAAGGAGCGGTTCCATGCCAGCGTGCGCCTGCTGACGCCCAGCTGCGAGATCACCTTCATCGAGTCGGAGGAGGGCAGTGGCCGGGGCGCGGCCCTGGTCTCGGCGGTGGCCTGTAAGAAGGCCTCTATGCTGGGCCAGTGAGAGCGGAGGCAAGCACAGGGAGGATGCCACAGTCGACGGCACCCGGGATCTACGGGGGAAGTGCTCCCCACACGTGCTCCCAGCCTGAGGGGGCAGGAGGCCTGGCCTTGTAAAGACCCTGGCAGCCTGCCATCCCGCTAGGGAACCCTCAGTCATTCGGTGGGACAGCCCCAGAGCCCTAACAGGGGTGCAGCAGGAGCGAGGACAGAGACTCTGGAAGCCCCCCACGTGTCTCTCTGGAATCAACTTCCCAGAAGGGAGTTGCTCATTCAGGACTTTGTTTCATTTCCACACTGTCAGAGCCGTTGCCTCGCCTGGGCCGGGGCTCTGAGAAGGGAGTGCCCTCTGGACCCTGCTATGGCCTGACTTCCCTGAGAACTCATCCTGTGCGGAGAGGCAGCTCCAACAGCTTGACCAGACCTAGACCTGGGCCAACAGGGCAGCCAGGGGCTGCTGATCACGCAGTCCTGGCCGTTTTCTTGCCTGAGGCTCAAGAGGCCCAGGGAGCAATGGGAGAGGGCTCCATGGAGGACATGTCCCAAGCTGCGAATACCCCCAGAGACCTTTTCTCTCCCATACCCCCATCCCTGAGTGGCTTGTGGCTCTGGAATGGACCCTCACAGCAAGTGCAAGAGACAGAGCCCCCAAGCCCCTGCCCCAAGGGGCCCATGAAGGGAAGAAGGGCCAGCCCTGCATCTTCCGCTCCCACAGCACTGGCTCAGGAAGAAAACCCAAGCAGCATTCAGCACACCCCAAGGGACCACCCGGACCCCATCATATGACATGCCACCCTCTCCATGCCCAACCTGAGACTGCGTGGGTTTTTTAATTAAAAATTTTAAAAGTTTTAAAACATGGCCTGTCCACTCTTCTTTGACTTCTGTGTATAAGACTGTGGAGACAATATACAAAGAGTCATCACTGCATGCATGAAGACACTTCAGTGGGCTGAGGGGTATCTTGGCCATGCCTTTCAGACAGCTCCTCTGGCCAGCTGTGCCCAGGGGAGTGTGAGGAGCGACAGACCAGGCTGTAGGAACAGGAATGGGGTGCCCTGGGGGGTGGCAGAGCAGTGGACAGTACGCTGCCTGGCCCAGGTTCCTGTTTGCCTGCCCATGGAATGTGTGCCAAGGGAGTGCCAGGCCAGGTGCTGCTCTGGGAAACTAGGGGGTGAGGCTGGTCCTGCTGCAGGTCAGTCTCAGCACTGTCCTGTCCAGTCAGAGCCACTTAGGTTTGACAGTGAATGGGGGCCCAGATATATGCTGTTTTTTTTTTTTTTTTTGAGATGGAGTCTCGCTCTGTCGCCAGGCTCAAGTGCAGATCATGAGGTCAGGAGCTTGAGACCAGCCTGGCCAACATGGTGAAACCCCGTCTCTCCTAAAAATACAAAACTTAGCTGGGTGTGTTGGCGGGTGCCTGTAATCTCAGCTACTCAGGAGGCTGAAGCAGGAGAATCACTTGGAGCCTCGGAGGTGGAGGTTGCAGTGAGCAGAGATTGTACCAATGCACTCCAGCCTGGGCAACAGAGCAGCAAGACTCTGTCTAAAAAATTAATTAATTAAGTTTCAAAAGAAAGAGGAAAAACACTGGGCAAGGTGGTATGTAGCTGTAGTCCCAACTACTCCAGAGGCTGAGGCAGGAAGGAGCGCTTGAGCCCAGGAGATCATCTGCAGTGAGCTCCACTCATGCCACTGCACTCCAGCCTGGGTGACAGAGGTCAGTGGCTCACACTGGTAATCCCAACACTTTGTGAGGCTGAGGCAGGCAGATAACCTGAGGTCAGGAGTTTGAGACCAGTTTAGCCAACATGACAAAACCTACAAAAAAAAAAATACAGAAATTAGCTGCATGTGGTGCCAGTTGCCTGTAATCCTAGCTGCTTGGAAGGCTGAGAAATGAGAATCGCTTGAACCTGGGAGGTGGAGGTTGTAGTGAGCCGAGGTCGTGCCAGTGCACTCCAGCCTGTGCAACAGTGAGACTCTGTCTCAAAAAAAAAAAAAAAAAAAAAAAAAGGAATTTAAGAAATTTAAAAGAAAACTCTTGTTGTATAAAAAGGGCATTGGGTCTGACAGATGAGAGCTCTGGCCCTTTGCCAGCCAGCTACTGACAGACATGGGTCTGGCCTAGGGGAGCGGGAGCGGCCAGTCAGCCCAGGCAGGGGTGGCCCGCTCCTGCTGCCTCCAGGATGTCCCCCGTTTCCCCAGCCCTTCTGTTGTGCCCTCAACCCCAGAAGCTGGTGAGGCTGCTTCTTGGAACAGCACCATGCAGGCCTGCCTATCAGCCCGCTGTGCACCAGGCCTTCTGGGGATGCAGCTGACAACCTGACTGGATGCTCAGGAGGAGCACAGAAGCCAGAAATGACGAACACAGCAGCCACCAGGCAAATGGGAAACGTGCCCCAGAAGCTCCCCACTGAGGATGTTAGGAAGGAGTATGGTTGAGATGGGGCTTGAGGAAGGCAAGGCTCCAAACAGCAGAGCAGACTCGGGGCAGGGCAGACTGCACGGGAGGGCAGCTGATGGAGCTCCTTCACCCTACAGAACTGCCCCAAAGCCAAGCAATGTTCTGCCTGGGGTCACAGCTAGCTCAGGGATGCCTTCTGTCCCTTGGTCAGAGGGGAAAAGGACAGAGCTTAGGGTCACCAAAACCTCTGGGAAATCCTTGGGGGGTCTCAGGCCACAGACCATCTTCAGAACTACCCACTGCCCTCCCAAGCCTGGCGGGCACCCTGGACTGGCCCTCCCCAGCTGTCCTCTTGCACTGGCTAGTGTTCTGACTGGACCAGCAAGGAAGGGTGGTCAGATATGGGGGCAACTGGATCCCTTCATCAGTACCTAGGGTGGTGAGAGCTTCGAGCCTGCTCTGCTCTGGGCAGGCATTGTACTTAGCCCTGCCAGGATGGATAGACACCAGGATGTTACACACTGAGGACATGAAGGTCATCAGGAATGTGGCTGGAATCTATTAGGGCCTTCGTCCACCCCCAGCCCACGCAGGGGCTGCCAAGTTTGGGCCTGTCCTCTGTTCCTCTCCTTATTTGGAACTTCAGGTGATAAGGCCGAGACATAAAGGAGACTGGGCCCTGCCTCCACGACAGCAGCCACACCTCTGCAGAGAGAATGGTGAGTGCCTGCCGGGGAAGAAAGGCTGGTGGTCTCCCAAGTGCTGGAATTTGGGCTGGGGTAGCAGAGTTTTCTGTGCTTGCATTGGGTTCAGGGTGGTCCCCGGGGAGAGGAAAAGGATCCTGACCCTGACTCTTCTGGGAATGCTCTGGGATTGTGCATGATGGGTAGGGTGGGGAGACTTTGAGGAGTTGGGGAGAGGACCCCTCCCCAAGCATGGTGTTGCAGGCCAGCAGGAAGGCGGGGACCCGGGGCAAGGTGGCAGCCACCAAGCAGGCCCAACGTGGTTCTTCCAACGTCTTTTCCATGTTTGAACAAGCCCAGATCCAGGAGTTCAAGGAGGTGAGTGCCCACTCCCAGCAGCCTCATTCCCTGTCCCGGACCCCTGACCCCACCCCACATACACACCCCACATACACACCCCACTTCTACCCTGACCTTGCCCCTCACATCGCCCAGGCCTCTTCCCCGCCTCCCACCTTCCCTACAGCTGGGGGCTGCTCCCTCCTGAAGGCCCCCATCCATAGGCTTTCAGCTGCATCGACCAGAATCGTGATGGCATCATCTGCAAGGCAGACCTAAGGGAGACCTACTCCCAGTTAGGTGCGTGCACCCACCTCCTACCCAGCCCCACCCTGCACACCGGGGTCCCTGCTTGGAGCTGCAGGGTGGGTGGGAGTGGCTGGGGGGACAGCACCCTGGTCCTCTGCTTCTCCTCCTCCCCGTCTCCTCACACTGCCCTTCCCCTCTTGTCACACCTTCCTTTAATTTCATCTCCCCAGCCCCTATGGCCAGGATGGAGGGAGGGCAGCCTGGGCCCTTCTGGGGAACACCCAGGGTCCCTGTGTGCACCTTATTCCCCACCCCCACCAGGGAAAGTGAGTGTCCCAGAGGAGGAGCTGGATGCCATGCTGCAGGAGGGCAAGGGCCCCATCAACTTCACTGTCTTCCTCACGCTTTTTGGGGAGAAGCTCAATGGTGAGCCTGGGACAGAGCTGGGCACCCTTGGCCATGCAGCAAGCCTGCACCCTGCCTGAACCCCATCTGAACCCTAACTGAACCCCACTGGACCCACCTGGACGCTTCCTGGCCATGGCCCATTCAAAGCATGTGGGCCCCGCCCCTGCCCATCCTCTGCCCCAGAATCCCATGTGCACTGGTCACCCCAGTGCTGACTTGGGGCCAGGAAATGTGCCTTCAGCCTCCACTCCCAAATTCCAATCTCCCAGCCAGGCTGCCCACCTTGGGAGAATGACTATTCCCAGCCCCACGGATCCCCGAGAAACAATTTATATTAAGGAATGGACCTACCCCTCCTGGGATGCGGGGCTGGGGGGGTGGCTCCTCGTACAGCCCGGTTCCTGCTGGGTGGGACCTGGGATGGAGGAGACATGGATGCTCACCTTCCTGCCTCGGCCTCCCAGGGACAGACCCCGAGGAAGCCATCCTGAGTGCCTTCCGCATGTTCGACCCCAGCGGCAAAGGGGTAGTGAACAAGGATGAGTAAGTGTGGGCCCAGCACGATGAGAGCACAGTGGTGGAAGCAGAGAGGGGAATGAGGCCCCTTGTGAGGTGGGCTGCCGGTACTTCGGGGCCTTCACTGCTCTTTGGGGCGCAGCCAGCCCTTCCCTGCACCATGGGAGCCTCCGTACCCACCTTCCCTGTGCAGTCATTCCCCTGCAGTCTCCTCCTCAGACCCTCCTCACTCCCCCCAGGTTCAAGCAGCTTCTCCTGACCCAGGCAGACAAGTTCTCTCCGGCTGAGGTGAGGCTGCCCACTGCCTTCAATATCCATCCCCAGCACCTTCTCTGGGCCCTCACCCATGACCAGTACCAGTAAGGCAGTTGCTGAAAGGGTGACCTGGGGGGCCTTTCTGGAGGAGGTGCCATCTCTGTTGAGACCTAGAAGGTAAAGATGTGGAGTCAGAAAAGAGAGCAGGGTGTGCTGCTCTCCCTGCAGACAGGGAGACTGTGCACAGCCCCGGGAGTGGGGGTGGGAAGCACATTAGGAGAGGTTTCACACACTTGGGGTGGGCCTGTGCCTGTGGCTGGAGGGACGCTGTTTGTCCCTTGGCCCCAGTTTGCACTGACTCCTCACTCTGCCCAGAGTCAGCCAACAGAGAAGCAGTCACCCAGAGTCTGGAGTCTGGGGTTGAAAAGCTAAGGCAGAAAGCACAGGTGCAGAGGGCAGGCAGAAGGGCCACAAGACTCAGGGCAGGTCTCTGCTGGGCTGGGCCAGGAGCCAGGGGGAGGCCTCTCACCAGCGCCTCCCCCAGGTGGAGCAGATGTTTGCCCTGACGCCCATGGACCTGGAAGGGAACATCGACTATAAGTCCCTGTGCTACATCATCACCCACGGAGATGAGAAAGAGGAATGAGGGGCAGGACCAGGCCCATGGGATCACCTCAATAAACTCTGTTGCCAAATTGGAATTGCTGTGATGTCTTGACTGTGACAGATGGGCTGGGGGCCAGCCAAGGGGATCCCAGGGTCCCAGTTCAGGCATCGTCCTGATCATGGCCACCATATACCTCCCAGGAGCCGGCCCCTCACCAGCTCACCTTGGTTCACTCCGATGCTGCCAAGTGCAATGTGAACTATGATCATGCCCAATTTACAGATGAGGACACCGAGGCCCTCAGAGTGTGAGCATCTCGCCAAGGCCAGACTTTTAGAAGAGGAGATGGTGGGATTTACACCACCTCCACCAAGCCCAGGAATGAGCCACAGGTGGGTACTGCCCAGCTACTTGGGGCTGTGCAGAGAAGAGGCTACTTGCTGGGTGCTCAGCAAACGTTCCCCAACAGCCCAGTGGGTGGGCAGTGGCCCTGGGACAACCCCCAACCACACAGCCTCCCCTGGCCCACTGCCTGCACCCTATCTTGGCACACTGGCTCAGGTGCCTCCCTGCATGGGCCCTTTGTGAAAGGCACAGAGGTACCCATTTGAAACACAACAACTTCTCATTGCAAATATAGGCAAGGCATTAAGACACGAGGAACATGGACATTGAAGGCTGGGCCAGGGTACATGCAAAGTTTTAGAGGAAATGCCCAGAAACTGGCATCATGGACATGCGTGCCCACTCCCAGCAGCCCCAGATCCCATCCCAGCCCCCCAACCCCACCCCACATACACACCCCACTTCTGAGCCCCTCATGTGCCATGAAGGGTAAAAGGGTCAGACAGCTGGAGGGTGGGGAGATCACTTCTCAGGAGAGAAGAGTGTTCCCATCACCCTTCATCTGAGAACCCAGGAGCTAAAGGAGAGGGTGATCCTTATCATGAGTTCCAGAGGAGCAGCAGGGCATGTCCAAAGCACCAGAGAGAAAGACAGAGAAAGAGACAGAGAGACAGGCAGCGACAGCTCAAACCTCGGCCAGACCCAAAGCATACAAATTCCTCGTGTAGTTGTCTGATAAGAGCTCAGCCTGCCTCCTCCCCTCCCTTCAAGCCCTGCTGCTATCCCTGCAACTGGGGGTCAGTGGGGAGGAGCTGAGCGAGAAAGGAGGGGCACCCCTTCCTGAAGGTCCCAAGAGGAAAGGCATTTTCTTTTTTTTTTTTTTTAAGACAGGGTTTCACCATGTTGGTCAGGCTGGTCTTGAACTCCTGACCTCAGGTGATCCACCCACCTTGGCCTCCAAAGTGCTTGGATTACAGGCATGAGCCACCACGCCCGGCTGAGGAAAGGCATTTTCACCCAGAAAGGTGGTCAGTTTTGATTTTATCTGGGGTCTGGTAATTTAATTACTAAGTTGAAACTTGAGACTTAAAGGAATTAAAGTCTTTTCTGTTGCTTAGAAGAGATTACAAAAGTCACGAGCTGCCTGAGTTTCCACCCCAAGAGCAGGCCACCAGCCCACTCCACTGAGCATGCTGGGACAGTGGGTGAACAAAATCAAGTACCAGTAGGATTCTACCACGTGAGTCTACTTGTTCAACAAGCTGATTTCATAAAGTAAGGGATCATGTTATAATCCAAGCTCTACCAGATAAATTGTGAAAGACTGAAATGAACCAAAAAGATCATAGGTGTCCAGTTATCTGATTTGACGATTTGATGGGGTATCTGCTCCTTTCATAGCCTTTGAGCTGTTTCACAACTCTGCCAATTATTATTATTATTATTATTATTTTGAGACAGAGTGTCTCTCTGTTTCCCAGGCTTGAGTGCAGTCTCATGATCTCAGCTCACTGCAACCTCCACCTCCCAGGTTCAAGTGATTCTCATGTCTCACGCTCCTGAGTAGTTAGGATTACAAGTGTGCACCCATGCCTGGCTGATTTTTGTATTTTTAATGGAGACAAGGTTTCGCGGTGTTAGCCAGGCTGGTCTCGAACTCCTGACCTCAGTTGATCCACCCACCTCAGCCTCCCAAAGTGCTGGGATTATAGGCGTGAGCCACCAAGCCCCGCCACAACTCTGTAAATTATAACCAATAGCGAGGCGATGGTTCTTCTCCGTAGACACGCAGTTAAATGTTGTCCAGTGGAAGCACAGTTGATTTTTCCCTTCTCTGTGGAAGAAGCCAATTTTTCATCTATTAAGCAAATTCATCTCAGCATTCCTGACTGTCTACACATGCACTGGCTCTTTGAATTCTTCTCTGAACCAGGCCCAGGGATGAGCCACAAGATGGGCACTGCCCAGCTCGTTGGACTGTCACATCTTATTGATTCCTACATGAATTCACAACTAAATAAAATATTTGGCAGTTGTCCACTTTGTGTGCAAGTCAAGATTTTGCTTTAAAAATATTATCATTTCACACTCTGCTGTAGTTGTCTGATAAGGTTAGCCCTTTCCACACCAACTGTCTGTATTAGTGTTATTTGGAATAAACTGGGTAGAATGTGGTGTGTGTGTGTTTGGGGGTGTGTGTGTGTGTGTGTGTGTGTGACAAAAGAGAGACAGAAGGATAGAGACAAACAGATGGGCACAGACCCAGGACATGAGTTCTGCCTATGCTGACCAACACGGTAGCTGCTGGCCACTTGAAATGTGCTAAGTGTGAGTTGGGATATGCTACAAGCGTAAAATGCACATAATATTTTGAAGATTTTATACAAAAAAGAATGCAAATACCTCATTAATAACTTTCTATAGATTATATGTTGAAATGATAATGTTTTGGGTATTGGGTTACTACTAAAATTAATTTCACCTATTTCCTTTCACTTTTTAAATGTGGCTACTAGAATATTTAGAATTCCGTAAGTGGCTTGCATTTCTGGCTTTCGCTCCTGTTGGAAAGCACTAAGTTAGATTGCGTAGCATGTCTATTTAAGACTGCAGTTTCCAGGCCAGACACAGTGGCTCACGCCTGTAATCCCAGCACTTTGGGAGGCTGAGGCAGGCAGATCACCTAAAGTCAGGAGTTTGAGACCAGCCTGCCTAACATGGTGAAACCCTGTCTCTACTAAAAATACAAAAATAAGCCAGGTGTGGTGGCACACACCTGTAGTCCCAGCTACTCCGGAGGCTGAGGCAGGAGAATCTTTTGAACCCAGAAGGTGGAGGTTGGAGTGAGCCAAGATCAAGCCACAGCAATCGAGCCTGGGAGACAGAGCAAGACTCCGTCTCAAAAATAAATAAATAAATAAATAAACAAACAAATAAATAAATAAATAAAAGACTGCAGTTTCTGGGAGACTCCAAGGCAGGCACCAGCCTTCTCTGCAGCGGGTGCTTGCAGCAGGGAGCCAGAGTTTTGACATACTCAAAAGGAGCCAATTTCATTTGGGTGGGGTTGTCTCTGAGTGTTCTGGCAGTACGGACAGAAAGGAGAGAAGGTTGTTTCCAGGAAGGAGAGATCATACAAATTATTTGTGAAAACAGACTTTTTCCTCAGTTGAAGCTGAGGCATCCATTATGTGTAGTGTCTAACAGTCTACACCTGCGGATGTTGGACAGAAGGTGGTGCGAGGTATGGCTGGGGAGAGCTCTGGGAAGGGGGAGACCAGCTCCATGTTGTCCACCCACTGAAAGGAAAGTTCTCTCTGGGGGAGGTGGATGCCCCTGCCAGGCCTGCAGGTCCCTGCTCACTGTGAGCCCTATGTGGTCCTGGCCTGGATCCCACCAGCCATTGCCCGGCAGCAGCTCCTAGTTGGATAACAGACATAAATACAACAGGTAACCAAGCATGATGGCTCACAACTGAAATCTCAGCTACTTGGGAGGCCAAGGCGGGAGGACTGCTTG
The DNA here is from genome assembly GCF_001604975.1 of Cebus imitator. Classification (NCBI taxonomy): domain Eukaryota; kingdom Metazoa; phylum Chordata; class Mammalia; order Primates; family Cebidae; genus Cebus; species Cebus imitator. The sequence continues at coordinate 279,335 of NW_016107863.1, forward strand.
AGCCTGGGAGGTTGAGGCAGCAGTGAGCCAGGATTGTGCCACTGCACTCCAGCCTGGGTGACGGAGCAAGACTTTATTTAAAAAAAAAAAAAAAAAAGACCGGGCACAGTGGCTCACACCTGTGATCCCAGCACTTTGGGAGGCCAAGGAGGGCAGATCAAGAGGTCAGGAGTTTGAGACCAGCCTGGCCAACATGGCGAAACCCCATCTCTACTAAAAATATAAAAATTAGCTGGGCATGGTGGCGCGTGCCTGTAGTCCCAGCTACTCAGGAGGCTGAGACTGAAGAATTGTTTGAACCTGGGAGGCAGAGGCTGCAGTGAGCTGAGCTCTCACCACTGCACTCCAACCTGGGTGACAGTAAGACTCCGTCTCAAAAAAGAGAGAGAGAGAGAAAGAGAGAAATGCAGCAGGACCAGGAGCGGTGGCTCATATCTGTAATCCCAACACTCGGGGAGGAAGAGGAGGGAGGATTGCTTAAGACCAGGAACTCAAGACCAGCCTGGGCAACATGGTGAAAACTCACCTCTTCAAAAAAATTAAAAAATTAGCCTGGTGTGGTGGTACACACCTATAGTCCCAGCTATTAAGGGGCCTTGAGCCAGGTCCAGGCTTCAGTGAGCCATGATTGTGCCACTGCACTCCAGCCTGGGTAACAGAGTGAGACCTTGTCAGAAAGGAAAGAAGGAAGGAAGGAAAAAAGGAAGGAAAGAAGGATGGAAGGGAGGGAGGGAGAGAGGAAGGATGGATACAGGACCCAAGGGGCCTAAATGCCCCCACTGTGCCCAAGTTCTGTGTGACTCAGGCCCGTCCTCCTCCACACCCCACTTGTTCCTGCGGGCCCCCAAGGGGAGCCTCACCAGAAGGCTGCTCATAAACCCACCGCCCCTCATCCTTCCTGTCTTTCTGGAAGACTCACAAACCTTGCTGCTCTAAGAACACCTACATCTGAGCCAAGGCACTCGTTCCCGGTGTCCCAGAGCTCCTGGTCCTAGGTGTCCCTGTCCCACATCCCCCCATGTAGCCCTGCTCTGGCTCAAGCCCCCTGAGTGTGCAAGAGGAGGTCCCCAAGCCTCTTGCCCTCCCTGGAACTGTCCAGAGCCTTCCCATCTCTCTGGAGGGAATTCCATCAGTTTCTGCCCCTCTTTCTCTTCTGACAAGCACTCATGTTCAGTCTGATAGCAGAAGCATCATCTGGTACCCTCCTGAACGGAACCCAGAGTGCCTCCTTTGTGGACTGGTCCCTGGATTTTCCCTACTCTCTCCACATTCGGCCATGCTGATGGCAGAGAAGTAAGAACTTCCAGCCCATTTCTCTAGGGAGGGGAACTTGTCATCTGGCTCTGCAGAGAAGGCTCTACCTTACACTCATAGTACATGATCATTACTATGTGCCAGGATATCACACTGAAAAGGACAAAAAAGGCCAGGCAGTGGCTCACGCCTATAATCCCAGCACTTTGGGAGGCCAAGGTGGGTGGATCACCTGAGATCAGGAGTTCAAGACCAACCTGACCAACAGGGTGAAACCTCGTCTCTACTAAAAACACAAAAATTAGCTGGGCGTGGTGACATGTGCCTGTAATCTCAGCTACTTGGGAGGCTGAGGCAGGAGAATGGCTTGCACCTGGGAGGCAGAGGTTGCAGTGAGCTGAGATCGTGCCACTGCACACCAGCCTGGCGACAGAGTGAGACTCCGTCTCAAAAATAAAATAAAAGTAAAGGAGGAAAAAAAAGAAATATAAAAATACTTGAAGGGGCTTGAATTATAACATCAATAGGATTGGCAGTATCTGCTTTCCAGGCTGAAGTGATTTGTTCATTATTCTAGACTGCTTTAGTCCTTTGCAATTTCTGGCAATTAAACTTTTCTTTTTAACATTAAAAAAATGTATAAAAATAAAAGGCAAAGACAAAAAAAGCATCATCCCATTAATCTAAGCTTCCTTCCCCTCCTCGATCCCTGCCCCAACACCCCTGAAGACCTGGATGCAAACAAAGGCCCCAGGGAGCCTCTTCCCTGCAGTGCGGGCCTCACCTGGGACTGAGTCAGAATCTGCATTTTATTCCCCAGGATAGCCTCTAACCAGGGCAGGGGCCAGCTGTGCTGCCCAAGTGCCCTTACCCCAGCTTTGAGGCACCAGAAGGCCAAATGCAAATTAAAAA
>NW_016107863.1:281565-288296 GCF_001604975.1 Cebus imitator
AAAAAAAAAAGAAAGAAAGAAAAAAAAAAAAAGGAAAAAGGAAACAGAATGTCCCCTCTCCTTATTCTTCAGAGAATCTATAATTGCAAGTTCTTTCCTGGCCTTTTTTTAATGTAGATCTGTGCAAAAGCTAAATAAGCCTCTTTCAAGTTTCACATCCCAGGAATGTCTCCTTAAGGACTAGGAGCCAGCATTTGAAGGGTAATCACCAAGGGAGATACATCCTTATCTCCCAGTTTCCGTGGTCAGAGGGGAGACTAACTTCAGCCTAGCCTGGCTCTAGGGCCTGGCTCAAGTTGCAAACACACTTCCAGTCTTTAACAAAAGAGTTAATTTTTTTTTCCTTTAAATAAAGGCAGTTAGCAAACCCAGGTGACCATCCCAGTTACCTGGGGATTTACAGAGAACCGTGTGTGACCACTGGTATTGTCAAGTCCTCCTACCTGAACAGCTGTGACGTCTCCCTTGAGAACGCAGAAGGGATGGGTTGCGCCCAGTTATATACAAAGTGTGAGACTTCTTTCTCCCTTTGCAGTTTCTTAGCAGATTGTCTGTGATGAGCATTTCAATCTATTTAATGCCTATTCAATAATTAAACTTTTCTTTCTCTTCTTTTGTGGAAAGGTTTTCTGGGTCGGCAGATTTTTGTTTTTTATTATTTCCCCAAGATGTCTGATGTTCCATCCCTCAAGAGCCTCAGCCTTGCCCAGGGAGGGCGTGGGGGTGAGTGGCCTCTCCCACGGACAGTGCTGGCCAAATTGACCCAGGTGCACAGCAAGAGCTGCTCCCCAAAGGCTCGATCCCCATCAGTGTGAGTCGGGCCCCTGTTGTGCTGTGTTTCCTCTCTTTTTTGTAGAGATCAAAGGGGTCCTGCTGTGTTGTCCAGACTGGTCTTGAACTGGCCTCAAGGGATCCTCTCGCCTCAGTCTCCCAAAGTGCTGGGATTACTGTGTCCAGCCTTGTGTCATATTTTCTGATCTTATCCTGCAACCCCTTTAGCCCCCAACCTGGGCCCCAGTCCCTGCCCTGCCCCAGCCTGCCAGCCCGCCGTCTCTGCACATTCTTTAGCTGAGTTAACACCACTGATAAGGTTAAAGACAGGCTCTTAAATTTCTGCCCTGGCATGAGAAATATGTGACCCACATGCTTCTCCAGCTTAGCTGTCCAGTGTAACTGTCAGGGACTGATGGGTGCCTGCCGGCCCACAGCCCACTCGTCCATCCCCGTCCTGACCCTCCCCGACAGGCTGAGAGGCCCCAGTCTGAACCTGGACTCCCCGATGTTCTGATTTTCCTGTACAAGAGTGCAGGGACCTGGTTAAGCTGGAAAAACAGAAGGAATAGGTAGGTCTGTACACACACTTGCCTCCTTTGCGGTGAACCTTCTAGATTCTTCTAGATGGAAAGGCTGGGAGTGTGGAGGTGCAGGGGTAGGAGAGCTGGGGAGGCCTTGGCCAAGGTCAAGGAGTAGGCCCAGTTTCCATCTCTGTGTGCCTGTCTAAACTTGGTTTCCTGTCTGTGAAGCAGGGCTGGACTGGATGCTGACAGCACCTGACAGTTATTGAGCTCCTCTGCCCCAGGCACTCAGCTGCTGGGCACAGTGCACACATGGCAGTCCAGTGCCCTCTCACGCTCCATGATGACCGAGTTTGTAGTTATACCCCTGTCCCCAGAATAAAGACTATACTGTCAGCCTTCCTCACTAGCAGGTATGACCAGTGTGATGGCAGTTTTCTCCTTAAGAGACAGATGTTTGTGCCTCCCTCTAACCTGCTGACTGGCACCTGCCTGGCACACAGCCTCCTGGGGGTGTGAAGATGAGGGCCACAGCCCCAGGATGGGGGAGCTGTGAGCCAGGTCTGGCTGGGTCTCTGACATATGGGGCATCACACACCGCCTCCACCTCTCATCAGATCCTACATGAAGAGAACTCCACCTGATGGAAGCTGCTATTGTTTGGAGTCTTTCATACTCACATCAGAACCTAACCCCAACCAATACAGTATGACTATTAGCCCCACATGGTTAAGCAAGCTGTCTAAGGTCACACACAGCTCAGAGGTGGCAGAGCTGGGTTTGAGCCTGCTATTGACCTTTGTGCAGACAGACCTCAGAGCAGAGTACAAGGCAATGAGGCTGTAGGTCTGAGGCTTCCTCTCCAGGAGAATCAACTGGCTGCACACAGCCTCAACAAGCCCTTGGGCAACCTGAGTCCTTGCACCTAGAAGTTTCTGTGTCCCAAACGCATCCAGAAGCTTAAAATGAAGATGTCTGAATTTACAACCTCTTGATAGCACCAACCCAACCCTCCCAGCCTCCTCTTTTGAGGTTAGCCCAGAGCAAGCCCTCTGCAAAGCTGATTTAATTCAGAACCACTGGGCACACCCACAGGACAGTGACCCTGCAGCCCTAGATTAAATGTGCAGATGGACTTGGGAGGAGGACCCCAGATGGCCTCCTCCTCCCAGGGTGCCAGAGCCTTTGGAAGCCACAGCCCTGTGTGCACATCCCCAGGGAGTCATCACACGATACTTCAAGAGTGCAGTGCCAGGCAAGGTGGCTTATGCCTATAATCCCAGCACTTTGGGAGGCTGAAGTGGGGAAATCATCTGAGATCAGGAGTTCAAAACCAGCCTGGTCAACATGGCAAAACCCAGCACCTACTAAAAATACAAAAATTAGCTGGGTGTGGTGGTGAGTGCCTACAATTCCAGCTACTCAGGAGGCTGAGGCTGGAAAATCGCTTGAACCTGGGAGCCAGAGGTTGCAGTGAGCCAAGATTGCACCACTGCACTCCAGCTTGGGGGACAGAGTAAGACTCCGTCTCAAAAAAAAGAAAAAAAAAGAGTTCAGTGTATCATTTAATGTGGAGCTGCTCCCATCACGAGGCTGAGGCTGTTTCTCTGCCCCCTAGATCTGGGCTGGCCTGTGGCTTGTTGACCCTGAGGTTTGTAGTTCTCACTTTCCTGGAACCCGAAGGCCACAATTCGACATTCATAAGACAAACCCTAGGATAAAAGATCACTTGGAGAGACAAGCCTGGCCTGCCACCACCCCACCTGAGGCTGGAGCCCTGGGAAGGAGACTCTGATGGACCTCCAGCCCCAGTTAAATGGCCACTTCCAAACTCAGGCAAGAAAGGACAAAGAGCCGCCAGCTCAGCCCACAGCATCTGAGAAATAAGAAACCACTGCATTTTTTGAGCCCGCTAAGATCTGGCAGGTTTGTTTTGCAGCAATAGATGAGTGGTACCTCATCTTAGCCCATGTTCTCATGAAGACAAACAGAAGCACTGACAAAGCTTTCAGAAAAGTTAACCAAAAACTGGGATTCCTTTCTTCATTGGACCCTTTGCTACAAGAAACAGAGGCCACCCCCCCAGCTCACGGCTCACTGGTCCTTGAGTGCCTGTGAGTCTCAGTGTGAGTGACCTTGAGACCAGCCCTTCTGAGTGGAGGGTGCAGGGTGCAGAGGTCAAATCGAGCTCAGTCCAGACTGAAATGAGTGCAGCTCTGGCCAAGCTGTCAGGGCTGAGGCCTCCCTAAGAACCTCCTACCCTGGAGTGACTCTGGCCCCCTCCAGGCTTTGCTGCTATGGCTGTGTGAGAATTGCCAACCCAGCCTCTGGCTTCCTTCCCCCCAGCCCCTCCCCAATCTCCATGGGCTTCAGGCTTCAGTCACCTCCTCCAGGAAGCCATCTCCCAGTGCAATTCTGGGTGATGTTCCTCCCAGCCTTGCCCAGCCCACCTGCTCAGTCCCACGCTATGGCTTTCTGTGAGCAACACAAGGACAGGAACACCTCTGTCCCTGGCACAGAGCACATGCTCTGGAAATGTCTCATGAGTGAGTGAAGGCACATGATGAAACTCCAGACCTGTGGAGGCTGAAGGCCTAGAGCCTTTATAGATGCTGTGGGGCCGAGGAGTTTGCCAACTGCAGCAGGTCACGCCCAGAGGTTTCTCTCTGGGTAGCAGGGTACGTCTCACACCAAAGGCCATCGGCACCGGGCCCGCCTTGCTGACCTGAGGCAGAGCACAGCAGAGGCCAGCTGCAGTGAGAAGGAGCCCCTCCTCGGCCACCTATCTGTTGCCATGTCTTCAGGGGTGTGGACACAAGTGTCTGGCGTGGAGGGTGTTGTCCAGTGTAACTGCCATGTAGTGTGTGGGGGGGGGCGGGTTGCATGCATGTGTGTATGTGTATGTGCGTATGCATGCATGTGTGTGCATGGAGAGGGAAGACTCCTTCTTTCTGGCCCCTCTGCTAGCTGTCCCCCTCCCTCCTGTTGCCCACACACTGTCTGCTGTTCACTAACATTTTCCCTGGGACTCATTGCTCTGTCTCCACCATCCCAGGTGTCTGGAGCAGCTTCTGACCTTCATCTGCCAATGTACTTCAGCCCTGCCCCTCCCAGCTGTGGAATGTCCCCCAGGATGTGCCACCGACAAGAAGAGCCACACAACTCCAAAATAGAATCTTATCTCCCCCGCTGCCCACTTTGCTGTCAGCAACACCTCCACCATGCTTCTCCCAGGAACCCCCTTGAACTCTCTGCTTCCTCCCACATCTCCACCCCACCTCTGGCCTGCCCCAGGACTGGCCAAGCCAGCTAAGCCAACCTGGCCAGCCCTTCCGACTCCCCACAGCCACATCTGGCTGAGGTCCAGCTGCTTCCTTCCAGCAGGGCTGCCTGTTTGAGTCTCCCACACATACACCCCTACCCCACAAAGCTCCCTCCTGGTGCTCCCCTCACAGCCCCTTGCCATGATCCTCCTCCCCACTTCACCCATAGGGAAAGACAGTGGCAACCCCAGGGAGACAGGGCTCCCCCTTGGGCCAAAGATGACTGGATTGGGTGGTCACATAGCCCAGTGAGCCCAACAGAAACTCTCTCCAAAGAGGAGGTTGGGCTGCACTGAGCAGGGAGGTGGTGTCATTTTCAGAGGGACACGGAGCAGAGGCCGCAGGTCTGTGGGAGAGAGAGGCAAGAGAGTGTGTGGAGCAGAGGCACAGGCCCTGGGCCTAAAAGAAAGACAGGAAAGGACCACCTTCCTGCCTTTGGGTCCTACAGGGATGTATCCTTGTATTGAAACCAACTTTATGTTTGAGTTGGATCCAGTTGGTTTCTGTGGCTTATAATCAAGACCTATACCCACCTCAACCTAGGCTCTAGAGAGTAGACCACTGAGGCTGGGCACAGTGGCTCACACCTGTAATTCCAGCACTTTGGGAGACAGGCGGGCATATCACAAGGTCAGGAGTTCGAGACCAGCTTGGCCCACATAGTGAAACCCCGTCTCTGCTAAAAAAAAAAAAAAAAAAACAAAAATTAGCTGGGTGTTGTGGCACTCACCTGTAGCCCCAGCTACTCGGGAGGCTGAGGTGGGAGAATTGCTTGAACCCAGGAGGCAGAGGTTGCAGTGAGTCAAGATCATGCCATTGCACTCCAGCCTAGGTGACAGAGTAAAATTTGGTCTCAAAAAAAAAAAAAAAAAAGAGAGAGAGAGAGAGCAGACCCTTGTTGTTGCCTGGTCTGGGCCCACCTGGCACCTGCCTCTGAGTCAGTTCACCTTGCCCTCATCTATGCCACCTCCAGGAAGCTGTCCACAGACTGTAGCTGCTGCCCTAGCCTGGCCTCTGGGACCTGCAGCTGTCTGCTTCCATCCTATGTGGATGGTGCCTGAAAGTGAATAGGGATCAGTTACCAGCCCAGTATCTGTCTCCTTCCTAATAGCACTGATTCCCATGGGGAACTGCTTTTCTCAGACTATGTATGGGTTTGGTGGGAGGGTAGTTCCTGTAACCAAACCTATGGGGTATAGGAACCCAGACCCTCAGCAACACAACAGGCAGCAGGCTCCCAAGCTAAGTCTGGCCAGCTGGGCCACCTCTTCCGGATTCTGTTTCATGAGTGCATCATCCAAGAGCAGTGGGAAATGGTATGCAGATCAGGGAATCTCAGATAGGAGGTGACTGCTGTGCTTCCAGCTTCTTGGCCCCCAGAGCAACCATATTTCCCATCTGCCCCAAAACCTGATCCCCCAAACTCCCACCATTTCTGTGCATTCCTGATATCTAATAGATAACTGCCTTTCATTTACATTTGTCACAACCAAATGATACACCTGCCCTTCACCCACTACTGAACTGCAGCTGGGTTAGCCTAACTTCAGGGCCCACGTGTCATTTCAAGCCTCAGTCTTGAGTAATGTACACCATCCCACAATGTAAGGATGGCCGCCAACTTGGTCTAATGCCCACGTGTGTCCTGAGCTACATTTCTCATAATCAAAAAAAAACAAATCAACACATCACTCCAGACTGGGCAACAGAGCAAGATGCTATCTCTAAAAATAAAAAAATAAAAAAAAAACTGAAACAAACAAGGAAAACAAAAACAAAAAACCCAGCAAACTTGGGGAAATGGGAAGCACCTGATTTCCAGAGTTTCCACATCATGAGATGCAAATGTCCAGTTTTCAACAACAACAACAACAACAAATCACAAGGCATACAAAGAAACAGGTGAGTAAGACCCACTCAAAGGAAAAGAATAAATAAGCAGAAACCATATCAGAGGAAAATCAGATGGCCTACTTACTAGACAAATACTTTAATAACTGTCTTAAAGATGCTTGAAGAGCTAAAGTGTATGAACAAAGTCAAGAAAATGATGTATGAACAAATGGAAATTCCAGTAAAGTGACAGAAAATTTCTTGGGTTTTTTTTTTTTTT
>NW_016107863.1:289287-332773 GCF_001604975.1 Cebus imitator
TTAAAAAAAAAAAAAAAAAAAAAGGATTATCAGATATCTCATCAGAAACCTCAAAGGCCAAAAGGCTGTAGATTGATATATTCAAAGTGTTAAAACAAAAAAATAAATCTTGTCAGCTAAGAATCCTATATCTGACTTAATCATTCTTTTAAAATAAGTGGAAAATGAAGACATTCCCAGATAAACAAAAGCTGAGGAAGTTCATTACCACTAGACCTGCCCTGCAAGAAGTGTAAGAGAGCCTTTTAGGTTGAAATGAAAGGATACTAGACAGTGATTCAAAGCTGAATAAAGAGGCCAGGCAAGGTGGCTCACACCTGTAATCCCCACACTTTGGGAAGCTGAGGCTGGCAGATCACCTGAGGAATTAGAGACCAGCCTGGCCTACATGATGAAACCCTGTCCCTACTAAAAATACAAAAATTAGCCTAGAGTGGTTGTGCATGCCTGTAATCCTAGCTACTCAGGAAGCTGAGGCAACAGAATCACTTGAACCTGTGGAGGTTGCAGTGAGCTGAGATTGTGACACTGCACTCCAGCCTGGGGGACAGAGTGAGACTCTGTCTAAAAAAAAAAAAAAAAAAAAAGCTGAATGAAGATCTCATCTATGGCCATACTACCCTGAACATGCCCAATCTCAGAAGCTAAGCAGAGCTGGGCCTGGTTAGTATTTGGACGAGAGAAATAACGATCTCTGGTAAAAGAAAATACAGGAGCAATTAAAATATAATTAATTATATAAAAGAGAATACAATAAAAACTAGTATTTTTTTTTTTTTAAGATGGGGTTTCACCATACTGGTCAGGCTGGTCTCGAACTCCTGACCTCAGGTGATCCGCCCACCTCAGCCTCCCAAAGTGCTGGGATTACAGGCGTGAGCCACCACGCCCGGCCTAAAAGCTAGTATTACTGTAATTTTGGTTCGTAACTCCACCCAATGGGATTTGTTCCTGAAATGCTAGAACGGGTCAACATAAAATCAATAAATGTAATAGACTACATTAACAGAAAAAAAAAACCACACACGAGCATCTCAATTGATGTCAAGAAAGTATTTGACAAAATTCAACGCTCTTTTGAAAGAAGAAAAAGCTCAACCAACTAAGAACAGAATGAAACTACCTCACATAATAAAATCCATACACCAAATCCCAAAACTCACGGCTAACAACGTAGTCAATGCTGAAAGCCTGGAAGCTTCTCCTTTAAGAACTGAAATAGGCTGGGGGTGACTCACGCCTGTAATCCCAGCACTTTGGGAGGCCGAGGTGGGCAGATCATGAGGTCCAGAGATCGATATCATCCTGGCCAACATGGTGAAACCCCATCTCTAATATATTTTTTTGAAATTTTAAATTAAAAAAAAAAAAAAGAACTGGAATAAGACAGAGATGCCCACTTTCACCCCTTCTATTCAACACAGTATAGGAAGTTCTAGCCAGAGTAATCAGTTAAGAAAAAGAAATAAAAACCATCTGAATTGGAATGGAAGAAGTAAAATTATTTGCTTGCCCAATGTCTGTACAATGTTTCAGGTGAAGGCCCAGAAGAGCACAACCTTACCAGCAGAAGTCCTGCTGTCTTTGTGTGAATCCCAGCTATTACTTACTAGCTATGTGATCTCTCTTGCCCTCCTTGCTTCAATTCCCTCATGTGTAAAGTGGGAAAATAACAATAGTTCATGCTTCAAAGGTTTTTTATTTGCTTGTTTTGAGACAGCATCTGGCTCTGTCACTCAGGTTGGAGTGCCGGGTGTAATTTTAGCTCACTGCAACCCCAAAGTGTTGGGATTACAAGCCTGGACCACTGTGTCCGACCCAAAGGATTATTTGAGGAGCAGGCGAATTAATGTGTCAAAACCTCAAAGCAGTTGCAAAGGTGTTTAAAAATTGAAATATCACATTTTAAATTCAAATATAAGGCTGGGCGGGGTGGCTCACGGCTATAATCCCAGTACTTTTGGGAGGCTGAGGTGGGAGGATTGCTTGGGCATGGGAGTTCCAGACTAGCCTGGGCACCATTGGGAGATCCTGTCTCTACACACACACACACACAAACTTAAATTAGCCAGGAGTGGTGGTGTGGGCCTGTGGTCCCAGCTACTCGGGAGGCTGAGGCGGGAGAATCACTGGAGCCGAAGAGTTCGAGGCTGCAGTGAGCCAAGATCGCACGCTGCACTCCAGCCTGGGCCACAGAGAGACGCTGCCTCAAACAAACAAACAAAAACAAAAAATTAAAATATTAAGTAATAATTAACAAGAGTTAATATTCATCATTGTGGAGACAAGACCTGGACTTAGGAAGCAGGCCCAGGGAAGGAGCAAAACAGTAGCGCTAGAAGAGGACACGTGGGAGAATCAGTGCGCAGCAGGAGCCCAGGAAACTTAGTGGGGAAGCGCCTCTTGGTGGGGTGAGGAATCCTATAAACTAGTGGAGATGGAAAAAACAGCATTCCCAAAGTGGGGGACAGCACCCAGAAAGATGTGGTGTTAAGAACCAGTATGAATAACGGGGACAATGACAATGGAGATTGGGGAGTGTTGGGCTGGAAGCTGGTGTGCAGCTGCGGGCAGGCTGGGGAGGACCCCGAAACCGCCCATGCGTTTCCCGGGCGCAGACGCTGGCAGGACGGGAGATACCCCGAGTCCCCGCGCCCTCCCTTCTCCCCGGCTGGTTTGCAGGCCTTGGGCCTTCTTTCTGTTGGGATCCTCCTCGAGGGTAGCCATCGCTACAAGTGGGCGGCTCCGCGGGGAAAGCTGGGACGCTGCGCGCGACCACCGGGAGGGTTCTCTGGGCAGGGCCTGGAGGGGTGACGCAGTCTGCCCACTGGAGGTCGACACCTCCCGTCAGCCCAACCCCGCACGCGCAGCAGCCAACCCGAGACCCGCAGCGCCGGCCCGCGATGCCGACGAAACCGAGGGTGTGTCTCCGTACTCACTGGGCGTCCAGGGGCGGGGCGCACCGTGGTCGGCGGGATGCGGCGTCTGGTGACAGACGTGGCTGGGAGGGCAGCGATTGGTGAGATGAGGCGACGGGCGGGAAAGGCGCGCGGGGATTGGCGAGTTGCGGCGATGGGCGGGGAAGGCGCGCGGGGATTGGCGGGATGCGGCGCGCCGCGCGGTGAGTTGGGTCCGGGGAAGCGGGGTCAGCTAGGCGTGCCGGTTCCAGGCCGCGAGGTCGGGGTCCTGGAGCCGTGGGTTGGTGTCTCAGCAGACGTTCCGCAGCTATCGCTTGGAGCTGAGCTGGGGGCATCAGCCGTGAGTGGGGCAGCCCCCGGGGCGCCCTCAGCCCCATCCGGAGCAGCGCGGCCTGGCTGCTGCCGCCATCAAACAGGTTCGAGCCAAAAGCTCCTTCCAAGTCACTCGTTAGACACGTGTGCGGAACCTGTGTCCCAGGCCAGTGCCGTCCCGTGGACATAGATTGCAAGCCGCCACGGAATTTTTTTTAGCTTTCTAGTAAGTGTACGAAAAAGTAAAAAGAAACAGAAATCAATTGGGGTAAATCCATAAATATATCCAACGTATTGTCATTTCAATTGTATGTGAAGAAATTATTGGGATATTCTTTATACTGTTCTCGGAAATCCGTTGTGTCCAACCCAAACATCACAGTTGGACTCACCATATCTCCTATATTTCGTAGCCCCAGGTGGCTGGTGGCACTGATAGTTCCTCCAGGAATAAAACACAAAAATCTCAGCCTTTCTAGAGCTTGTGGTCTAGTTGGAGCAGGCAGTCAACACATTTAAAATATGCAGTTTGTTAGCAGGCAAATGCTTTAAACAATGACAATTGAAGTACCCAGGAGGGTTGCAGTTGTAACTCCGATGGGCAGGGCACAAGGTGACATGTGAGTAAAGATGTAAGAACTTGAAGGAGACGGGCAAGTGAGCCCTATAGGTATGTGGGAGAGGGGCAAGCAAAAGTTCGGAGGCCCCCTGCTGTGGGGAGGGACCCAAGGTGAAGGAGTGGGAACCAGGAGGGAAGAGGACCAGTGGAGCAGATCTCATAGGCAGTTGTAAGAACTTGGGGCTTAAGTCAATGAAATGAGGACACTTTGGAGAGTTTTGAGCAGAGCAGTGACTGATTTATGTTTTGGTTCCATTTGTTGTATTATTGCTTAGTAATAGGCTTATTATTTCATGGGAGGCTTATTTTATAAGGCAGGCCTCATGCCTGGAGATGAGGCAGGTGCTGGAGAGCTGGATGGAGGCAGATCAGGAATTCCATTTAGGGCACGCTGAACTTGATTGAGACCCTGATAGTTGTCCAGATGGAACAGGACACCTGAGTCTGGGGTTCCGGGAGACCTCCAGGTGGGACAGACACTCCTAGGTTTCCTTTTCTCTTTTTGGATGGCAGCTACAGGGTGAGACATTGGTATCCAGACAGAATAAATTTCCAAGTGGACACAATATCTGATGTCAACTACAGCTGTTCCCCCTTTTTCCCAGTACCCTTTGGGTGCATTGAGACACCAGGAGAGCTGCTGCTTTGGAAATAGGCAGGGGCAGCAGGAATGCCTTTGTGTTTTCACAGTGACCCTCCTTGGCCTGGGCGAAAGCTGTGTGAACCAAGCAAGCCAGGAGTGTGGCCATGTTTTCTGAGCAGGCTGCCCAGAGGGCCCACACTCTGCTGTCCCCACCATCAGCCAACAATGCCACCTTTGCTCGTGTGTCAGTGGCAACCTACACCAACTCCTCGCAACCCTTCCGGCTAGGAGAGCGCAGCTTTAACCGGCAGTATGCCCACATTTATGCCACCCGCCTCATCCAAATGAGACCCTTCCTGGAGAACCGGGCCCAGCAGCGCTGGGGTAAGTAAGAGTTTGGGAAGGTGCTTCCCCCACACCAGCCCAGAACTTAGAAATGTTGTGCAAGAGAATGGGAATATTTCTCTAATTTATCCCACTTCGTGTTACCTTGGGAAAATGAATCTCTTTTTCCCTCAGTTTCTTCTTAAGATAGTAACGAGAATTAAATTAAGTAATTTGTGGGTTTGAAGTTAATTTTAGTTCAGAGGCTAGTTGGAGATAAGGGCTTAGTTTGGCAGTGATGGTGATTATTTCACTGGCAGAGGAAAATGGTTTTCCTATCTTCAGTGCAGATTATTCAAGTGTCTGCCTGTGCTGTAGCCAGAGAGCCCCTCAGTGTGGCAAGCCTGGTGCCAGGCACCAGGAGCCAAGATTGGTCAGAATGCACTCTCTGTTCTCGATGGGACCCCCTGTGTTCACTCACATCTGTTTGCCTCTCTTCCTGGCCCCATATTTGCTGGCCATTATTTTCCTGTCTCTTGGGCTCTCTGTCTTTCCTAAAAAGGGGCCTGGCCAACACAACCCTTGTCCTTTGCCCCCATTTCTTCCTTGGTGATCTCACCTGCAGTTGGATTATTCTTGATGGTGAAGTGGGGACCCCTGTCTCCCCCTTTGAGTTTTGGGTGATTCTGCATTCCCCCATTCCTACCACTTAAATAAGAGTGGCTTTCCAGGTAATTTTCAAATCCGTCTCCTATTATCTTTTTACACTGAGAATTTTGTAGGTGAGAGCTTGTCTTACTTGTTTTTACTGTCCCTGGCACCAGGCATAGTGGATCCCAGCCCTAGTTGTACATTGGAACCCCCTGGGCAGCTTTGGGAAGCCCATCTCATCTCGCACCAAGCCTAGATCAACTCTCATTATAGGCAGCCAGGAGAACACTGGGCCCAGAAATCTAGCTAGATCATGAAATTCATTAGGGATGTGTATTAGTCCGTTTTCATACTGCCATAAAGAACTACCTGAGACAGGGTAATTTGCAAAGAAGAGAGGTTTCATTGACTCACAGTTCCACATGGCTGGAGAGGCCTCAGGAAACTTAATCATGGCAGAGGCAAAGGGAAACAAGGCATGTTTAAATGATAGCAGGAAAGAGAACGAGGGGACCTGCCAGACGTTTTTAAACCATCAGATCGCATGAGAACTCATCATCACAAGAACAGCATGGGGGAAATCCACCCTGACGATCACTTACCTCCCACCAGGTCCCTCCATCAACACCATGTGGATTACAATTCTAGATGAGATGTGGGTGGGGACACAGAGCCAAAACATATCAGGATGTTTTCTGTTTTATCTGAGACAAAAGTGCTATTCACCTCTTTCTCCCACAGAACCAGGGGCTCCCTCCTGTGGCTCCGGTAGCCTCTCTTCACTTTCAGCCCTCGGGACACCTTCTTTGGCCTTTTAGAGCTCACTTACCACTCAGCCGCAATGTCAGTGCCACCTTCTAGATTCTTTCTGGCAGCACCTCCTCTGGTAGCACATTCCTCTTCCAGTTCTTGGAGCTGCAAACACAGCTCCACAGTGCTGGACGACAGCGATTTCACTGTGCCCACACACCGGTCAGGAAACCAAACAGCTGCCACGATGAATGTGTTGATAGCGGCGGGGCAGCGGTAGTGCTCACTCCCAGGCCTGGCGGTCGATGCTGGCCATCACCCTGAACACCTCCACGTGGCTTCTCCGTGTGGTCTGCGCAACCTCACTGAAGCTCAGCCTGTCTCTCCAAATTGGTCTTTCCACTCACCTGGTCCCCGAACCTGCCCAGCCCTTCCTGCTGTAGGCTTTTCCCTTCACTTGGCACACTCTTTTCCTGGCCTTCCCATGGCCCCATCTCAGCCCCACTGTCAGCTGAAGTGTCGTGTTCTTTGAGAGGCCACCCATAGCCACTGTGCCTGACCAGGGCCTCCGTTTTCTACCTCAGCTCATCGTTTGTTCACAGCACTTGTCACAGTGGTGAGTTACTTGTTTAGGGCCTATTGTCGCTCTCCCGCCTAGACCCAGTGGGCTCGGTGGGGGCAAGTGTTGGCCTTTGTGTCCAGTTTTGATCTCGGTGCCAGCACACTGCCTGGGTGGAAGCGTGTCCTGCTATCGGTTACAGGGATGTCATTCTGCCCAGTACTCAGGGGCACACACTTGGATCCCAGCTGTGTGCCCGTGGACACATTGCTTAATCTCTCTGTGCATCAGTGGATGATAATATCTACTCCTAGCATGTTTTCAGGGTTGGCTGAGTTACATGTATAGCGCTCAGGCCACTTTGGGGAGATGAGTGGGCTAGGTGAGGATGTGGGGTCTGTTGCATTGCTGTCTGCTGCTGCCATCCTTCTTGTCTTATTGTGAGTTACTCACCTCTGTCTGCTCCCTAGGGTATAGATTTGAGGAATGTTCCTGGCTCTTCCCAGGCAGCAGGGGCTGGGGCTGTGCTGGAGTCAGCTGGGCTGAGGGGCTGGTCTGGCATCTGCGTTACCCCGTCACTTCCTCAGTGTTTCCTCCAGGCCTGGATGTGTGCTTTTCGGGGACCTGTTTTCCTCCCTCCCGCCCGCACTGACTCTCCCTACCTTTCTCCTTGAGAGTGCCAAGCCCCTCCCATGTGTTCTTGCTCTTCCCCGGGAAGGGGCTGGGGAAGATGGTGCCCAGGTGCCCTGGGTAAACAAGGCCACGTAACTCCACAGGGAATGGAATGGGTGGAAGAGATCTGAGGTCTACATTTTGAGTATCTCTGCTCTAAGGGGGATGAAGCATTTTTTGGTGGGGGTGAGGGCGGGGTGAAAAAATCTAAAGTCTTAAAGAAAATGGCAGTTATTTGTAGGGCAGGGCTGTGTTGAGACTTGGCATGCTTCTTTTTAAGAATCAGTGTTGTAATTTAGGT
This sequence comes from Cebus imitator, assembly GCF_001604975.1. Classification (NCBI taxonomy): domain Eukaryota; kingdom Metazoa; phylum Chordata; class Mammalia; order Primates; family Cebidae; genus Cebus; species Cebus imitator. The sequence continues at coordinate 296,977 of NW_016107863.1, forward strand.
ATAAGTGAAGCAATACTTTGTATTCGTTTCTAGCGGCCACTGTAACATAGCACTGACTTAAAACAACAGACATTTACCCTCTGGCAGTGCCGGAGGCCAGAAGTTGAAATCCAGATGTCAGTAGGATTGGCTCCTTTTGAAGACCTGAGGGGAGGATCCTTCCTGGCCTCCTCCGGCATCTGGAGGTCGCCCTGGTGTTCCTGGCCTTGTCTTCACACTCCATCTTGTCTGTGTGTCTGTCTCTCTGTGCCTCATGAGGGACACTTGGCATCCAGGGCCCAACCACACCCAGAGTCCCTGGTCTCCTGTGGCTGACTCACCTTTTACTGTCATCCTGAAGTCCAGGGGGTCCCTGCCCTTGATGCTCTCTCCTCCTGGCAAGGGCCAGGGCCCTGTTACTGGTCCCCCATGGAGGGCTGGTCAGGGCCTCCGTGGCCTCTGTCAGGGTGGGGGCCACTCCATCTCTGAGTCTGTGCCCGTCATGTCCCAGGCAGTGGAGTGGGAGTGAAGAAGCTGTGTGAGCTGCAGCCTGGGGAGAAGTGCTGTGTGGTGGGCACTCTGTTCAAAGCCATGCCGCTGCAGCCCTCTATCCTGCGGGAGATCAGCGAGGAGGTGAGGCAGAGCACCCCACAGAGGAGCGGCCAGGCAGACCCAGCCTTCCCCTAGACCACCTCCCAGGGGATGGGGGGTGGGGAAGCAGGTTCAGAGGTGATGGGCTGCAGAGGGGTGGGGGCTGCAGTGCCGGCTCACCAACACCAGAGCCTTGCTGGGCTCCAGCCCCAAGACTACCTCTTGTTTCTGCATTCCAGCACAACCTGCTACCCCAGCCTCCTCGGAGCAAATACATCCACCCAGATGACGAGCTGGTTTTGGAAGATGAACTGCAGCGTATCAAACTAAAAGGCACTATTGATGTGTCAAAGTTGGTTACAGGTAGGTAGCCCAATGAGGGAGCAAGGGTGATGCAGGTGAAGAGCCCAGCAGGAATGTGTTAGAGATGATGTGAGTGGGGACTCAGGGGGGCATTGGGGGCGTGTGGCCTGGGCACGCATATGTTCTTGAGGAGGTATCTGAGGCTCCAGGCAGTCGGAGGCCATCAGAGTGGATGAGATCTGGCTGGGAGATGGGTCTCCCCGCCTCCATCCAAAGGCAGTGACCCGAGGAAGCAGGCATGCATCCTGGAGTCGTAGGTGAGAATTCACCAGTGTGGCTGTGGAGGACTGACTGGTTTTGCCCATTGGGGTGACTGGAAGGATTGGTAGCACCTGGGGCTCCCCGCTCAGGCCTGATGCCACTGCTCCCCAGGGACTGTTCTGGCCGTGTTTGGCTCCGTGAGAGATGACGGGAAGTTTCTGGTCGAGGACCATTGCTTTGCTGACCTCGCGCCCCAGAAGTCCGCACCCCCTCTTGACACAGATAGGTGAGCAGTGGTTCTTGGGGGCCGGAACCAGCTCACGGTCAGTGGAATCTTTGATTCACACCTGGGAGGGGCTCCCTCCCTTCTCAGCACCCTGGAGGACCCCCCTTCTCCCATAGGTTCGTGCTGCTGGTGTCCGGCCTGGGCTTGGGTGGAGGTGGAGGCGAGAGCCTGCTGGGCACCCAGCTGCTGGTGGACGTGGTGACAGGGCAGCTTGGGGACGAAGGGGAGCAGTGCAGTGCTGCCCACGTCTCCCGGGTCATCCTCGCTGGCAACCTCCTCAGCCACAGCACCCAGAGCAGAGATTCTATCAACAAGGTATGGAGCCTGCCTGGCTGCATTCAGCCCCAGCCCGGGAGCCTGTGAGCCTGTAAGACCCTCCTTCCCCATGGCAAGTTAGGGACCCTATGGGATCTTGCAGGTCAGTGGGAAGCGCCCTGCAATGACCCTGGGGCCTCCTGCACTAGGGCTCCTCGTGCCCTGGCCCTTGCTGAGGGCGGTGGGAAGCTAGAAGGGAGTGAGGGTCTATGGGACAACACCTGCATCTTCCAGCTGGTGGTGCTCTGCTCTCCTCTGAGGCTGGGACTTGCCTGGGCCTGATGGTCTCCTGGGCTTCTATTCTAGGCCAAGTACCTCACCAAGAAAACCCAGGCAGCCAGCGTGGAGGCTGTGAAGATGCTAGATGAGATCCTCCTGCAGCTGAGTGTGAGTGAGCTGGTGGCTGGAGGGGTGATGGGGATTGCAGTCTTCAAAGCTGCCACCGGGTAACAGAAGGCAGGCAGGAGGGCAGGGGGAGTGGCTGGAGTTGGGGTGGGGGGCTCCTTCGGGGGCCTGTGAGCTCTCCCTGCCCTGTGTTTTCCAGGCCTCAGTGCCCGTGGATGTGATGCCAGGCGAGTTTGATCCCACCAACTACACACTCCCGCAGCAGCCCCTCCACCCCTGCATGTTCCCACTGGCCACTGCCTACTCCACACTCCAGCTGGTCACCAACCCCTACCAGGCCACCATTGATGGAGTCAGGTAGCTGGCACAGCCATACTTGAGTCTCACCTAGCCTTTTGCCTCAGGAGGCACAAAGAGGGGAGGGAGGGTCCAGGAAGGTGACAAGGCTGCAGAGGCCCACCTGGCATCTGTTCCTTCTGTCTGGGGCACCCCCACAGGATCAACAGATGAGCTCTGGGCTGAACACTGTGGGTGGCACCCTTAGCCAAGGGTCAGCCGAGCTTTGCCTTGCAGATTCCTGGGGACTTCGGGACAGAATGTGAGTGACATTTTCCGGTACAGCAGCATGGAGGATCACTTGGAGATCCTGGAGTGGACCCTCCGGGTCCGTCACATCAGCCCCACAGCCCCTGACACTCTAGGTAACACACTCAGCCACATGGGGTGGAAGCAGGGGGCCAGGAGGCCTGGCACGGCCCCAAAGTGCACAGGGTCCCCTTGTGGGTTTGCACTTGCCAGTGTTGCTGAGAACTGAGGACAAGTTCAGAGACTTGGTGCCTGCTCTGAAAGCTATTCTGGAATCTTAATTCTATGACCATGGGCTGCCCACCCCAATGGGTAGCAATAGCAGGGCCAAGCTGTTGTGGCAATGTCTGCAGGTGCTCCTGTTGTCACACTGGGGGTCTGCTACTGGCCTGCAGTGGGAGGGTGGGCTGTGGCCCCACATCCTGTGCAGGGTACTCATGCTGAGGCTGGAACCCTCCTCAGAGCTGGCCCTCTCCTCTAGGTTGTTACCCCTTCTACAAAACCGACCCATTCATCTTCGCAGAGTGCCCACATGTCTATTTTTGTGGCAGCACCCCCAGCTTTGGCTCCAAAATCATCCGAGGTAATTTTTGTCTTCTGGGGACCCAAGCCTGAATTGTCATGAGGGACTTGCTCTCACCTGGGGACAAGGTTCACAAAGGAAAACCTGTATTGTGGAGTCCCCCTGGCCCCTGTGGGATGGACAGCCGAGGTCTGCTGCACAGCCATCATGTCACTGTGGGAGCCAAGCTGCCTGGCCAGCTGGGCAGGTGCTGGAACGGCTCCCAGCCTGTGTGCTTCTCAGGGCTGGCCTCTGGTCTCCTATTGTCACCACCCCACTGCGTGCCAGTGGGGACTCCTGTTTATTTCTGGCAGCTTCTCTTTAAGGCAGGACTTACTTGGAACCTACAGTGGATCCTATGTGGCTTCTTTGCAGGTCCTGAGGACCAGAAAGTGCTGTTGGTGACCGTCCCTGACTTCAGTGCCACGCAGACCGCCTGCCTCGTGAACCTGCGCAGCCTGGCCTGCCAGCCCATCAGCTTCTCGGGCTTTGGGGCAGAGGATGATGACCTGGGAGGCCTGGGACTGGGCCCCTGACTCAAAAAGGTGGTTTTGACCAGAGAGGCCCAGATGGAGGCTGTTCATTCCCCACAGTGTCTGCATTGTAAATAAAGCCTGAGCACTTGCTGATGCAAGCCTTAAGCCCCTGGGCACTCTGGGTATGGGACTCTTCAGGGGTGTCCACAGTGACCATAGCCTCTGTACCCACAGGCCAGTCTCCCTCGTCCTCCCCCTCCCTGAGCCCTCAGAATGTGAGCCGTCTGTGCCATGAGCTTGTTTTATTCTAGTGACCTTGGCTCCCTCCCCTGCCCCCACTCCAACACTGCAGCAACCCCATCTCTTATGAGACTGGCAGGTGGAGCAGGAGCCTCCACAAAGCCTCTGGCTCTTAGGTCCTGGTCATCTTTGCACCCCCTCGAAGGGTAGGACCAGCCCTTCCTGTAGTGTCCACACCAGGGCCTTCTGTGTGCTAATGGGTGATGTGACTATGGTCAGCAGGCTTGCGAAGTGCTGCTGCTGTGGCTGGAGATGGGCTGGTGGGGCCTTAGTGGGATCCTGATCTCAGAAGTCCCCAAAGTTCACTGTGTAGGTCTCCACTGTTGTGAAGGGGAATGCCTGACCAGTGGCCATCTCCTCCTCTTCTTCCTCTTCTTCTTCCTCAAACTCGGGCTCCACCTCAGTCCCAAACTCTGTCACCACCTCTGTGTAGGTCTCAGTCTCCCACTCCTCCCAGCCAGCGTTAGTTGGGGGTACAACACCCCAGGGCTCCATGGTAGTGCTCAGGGTGGTGGCAGGGGCAGGGGGCAGCGTGGTGGGCACAGTGTGGGGGCCTAGGGTGGTGGTGGCGTTGAGGCGCCGCAGCCGCATCTGTGCCCGAAGCCGCAGCCGGTGCTGTAGGCGCCGCTGCTGCAGGCGTCGCTGCTGGGGAGTCATAGGACGCGATGGGTCTATGCGTGGGATGGGCCGGTTCCCGTTCATGGCCATGATCTCCCTGATACGCTTCCAGTTGGAGCGAGCCAGGATGAAGTTGCACTGAGTGGCCCCAATGTCATAGTCAACATTGCAGGTCTTGGCGCTCGGGGTGTAGCCCTCTGCGTGGGCTGTCACGCGGTACTCACCCGGATTCAAGATTCGCCAGTAATCGCCACCACTGGCTGCAGAGGGAGGACGAGCCGGGTGCTCCAGAGCGCCCTTCCCAGGCCCCCACCCTCCCACTCAGTCCTGCCCCCAGGCCCCGCCCTCCCCCTCTGAGTCCCACCCCAGGCCACCTCCCCGTAGGGTCCTCCCTCAGGAAGTGGAGGTAAAGGTGTGCACACTAAGTACCTGTCTTCACGCCGTGATTAATGCCACTCACGGAGATGGTGGCGTTGGCAATGGGGATGCCTTGCTCATCCGTCACCACCCCCTTAATGCCACGGTGCACCTGGGGAAGCAGGTGAGGGCTGTTGGGCCTCAGGAAGATCCAATGTGGTCCGCTGCTTCCTCCCGGCCGTCCAGGGCCCTTGCGGGGCCGTGAGCCCTCCTTTCCCCAGGCGCTGCCCCAGCCGCCTCACCTGCTCCATGAAGGTAAGCAGCGCCTCCTTGTTGTTCTCCCACTCGCGGGGCAGCTCACTCTCATGGGGGAACTTGTCACAGCCCAGGTAGAAGGAGAGCTCCAGGCAGTTAGTATGCAGGTAACTGAAGTCATTGATAGCTGGCCGGGAACAAACACAGACCCAGAGTCAGCCCCTCTCCGGGGCAGGCCCCGCCCACAGCCCCTCCCAGGCTGACTTACTCCCCGACCGGGGGTTCCACTTGGCCCCGTTAACAATGCCCATGCCGCTGGTGTAGTCCTGGGCTTGGCAACCTCCGCGGTAGGGCTCTGTCAAGGTGAGGTGGGCGGAGGCGAAGGAGATGGCGAGCCAGCGGAAGACGGCATGGTCTGGGGTCTCCTGGGCCTCAGAGACCTCGTCCTCATCCTCCCCCCGGGCGGCTGCCATGGCTGCGGCCAGCAGCTGCTCCTGGGTAGGAGTGCGGGCCATGTCGTAGGGATAGGATACTAGCCGCTCGCCGCCGTTCAGATTTGCTCCCAGCACGAAGGGGTTCTTCTCCATCCAGGCAATGATGGCCCGGACCTCCGTGGATACCTGGGGTGGCCAGCCCGTGTGAGACCAAGGCTGCAGCCTCTGGCCACCATGCCCCACCTGGCCCAGTCATTCTCCAGGAAGCTTCACACCAGTACTTGCACACTCCCCTGTTCCCCAACCCCCAGAGCCTCAGCGTCTGGAGCTCAGGCACCACTAACCCGACCCCCAAGCCCAGAACACCAGGACCCCAGGGTCCGGCTGCTCCCTTCTGCTCTGTCAGCCCGGCGGCAGTCTCACCGTGGCGTCTGGTGAAAGGTAGCGTTCAGGGATGGGCAAGTTATTGTTGGGGACCCGGTAGGGGACCCATTTCCTCTCCTCAGCTCCCCAGAGCACAGAGTTGAGATCCGGGAAGTCTTCAAAGATGTCAAAGCCTTCCTCCGTCCACAGTCCCAGTGCCCAGTTCCCAAACTCTGAGCCCTGTGGGGAACCAGCAGAGTAGGCATGGGCCACCCCACCCCCACAAGTCCTGGCGGCCTGGCCCCTGGCCAGCCTCACCCCTCAACCCACCATTTGCGCTGCCACCTCGTAGCCATCAGGGTTCAGCGAGGGCACCAGGTGGATGCGTGTGTCCTGCACCAGGCTACGCACACGTGGGTTCCCATCGCGGTACTCGCGGCACAGGTACTGCATGAGCAGCAGCAGCAGCTCTCGGCCCAGCACTTCGTTGCCATGGATCCCAGCAGTGTAGCGGAACTCGGGCTCCCCTGCAAGGGCAGGAGCCTCAGCAAGCACTCAGTCTCCCGAGGCCCAGGGCAGCTGAGGAAGGACTCAGCCCCACTTCACACCGAGGGTCTGGAGGACAACTGGGGCTCTAGGGCCCTACAAGACAGGCCAGAATCCCCAAAGAGGCTCCAGAACAGGCAGGAGTCGGTGAGCTCTGCACATTAGCAGCGCAGGCCAGCTGTAGTGCCTCCATCCCATGTGGGAGGTGAAGCTGAGCCCTCTCCTGAGCAGCACTCGGGACATGCCTCCGGGGCAGAATAATGCCCCCACAGACCCTCACCCAGTTCATGCTCCCCAGGGTTGTCTGAGATCTCCATAGCATAGATCTTGAGGCCTCGTGAGCTCTTGCCCAGGCTGTAAGTTCGGGTGATGGTGGGGCACTCCTCGTTCACCAACTTCATGAGCTAGGGCAGAGGGGGAGGACATGGAATCGATCACACAATCCCCCCCTCCCCCACTGACCAGACCCCTTCCACTGTCAGGGTCCACTCTATGGTGATGGAGAGCCATGACCCCTTCGGGCAACCCCAGCTGCCCTCAGGCAGCCCCCAGGTGCTGGTCTCCTTCCTAAAGTGAGGGACAGTCAACATCCCTGGAACCAGCAGGGACTGGGCCCAGTGACAGAAGCACCAGGCGCACATTCCCCTGTCAGTCACAGACAGGTCCCACCCCAGCCCCGAGACAGCCACTCCCAACCTGGCGCATGTCCTTGTAGCTGTGGTGTCGGAAATCCAGGTCGTCGGTGGCCACCACCTCATTCTGTGCGTAGTAGCTGTAGACAGCTGCAAGGGAGGCAGGGTTGTCTTTAGCCAGGTGCCAGCTAGCACCCTAACACCCCACCTCCCCTCCGAGTCCCTGCCAGCTCCCACACTCACGGGCCACAGGGCACCCCAGCACCTCCAGGCGCATGCATAGGCTGCCATTCCAGGTGAGTGGGTAGATACGGATGAAACGAGCCACCACCGGCTCCGGGAGCTCACTCAGCACGGGTGTGTCCTTGTCCACGTTCCCATGAAAGGTCTGGGGAGAGGCAGGCCTCAGAGCGGTACTGCCAGGCCCTCTGAGAGCCCACCCCTCGCCCAGACAATAGGAGCGGAGCCGAGACACTGTGTGTGGTGCCCACCATTTCCTCATAGCCGTTGGTGTACATCACCCACGTCTGGCTGTCGTTGCTGAAGCCCACAAAAAAGGTGGTCACAAAGTCATCACTGTGGAGTGGATAGTGGTCAGAGCAAGGCCCTCAGGCGGCCTGAGCCTCCCTCTTCTAACCCCCAAGAATTTAAGAGCTAGCAAGGCTGTGGCTCATGGCCCAAGTGTCGAGCCTGGGTCCTATGGCCATCACATGGCCGTGGGCAGGTGATCTGTCCCTAAACTCATGTGCTCATCATGACACAGGGGCTGACTGGCCATGGCTGAGGAGTGAGGATGGGCAGGGTCAGCCCCTCACTGATCTTTCTGGCCTTCTTTGGCTGGATCAAGGGCCCACTGGAACACAGAGCCACGCCTGTGGAGCCACCTGCCCCTGCCGACCGCCCATGAGCCTGGCCACGCACTGGATGCTGGAGTCTCGGCCCTGGGTGATGATGCCTGTGAACCGGGTAGTCCTCCTGGTGTCCACCTCGATCCACTGGGTCCTGGCATCGTCCTCAGCACACCATGCGCCATCATAGTAGTCGTCCTCGGTGGCACCGGCCTGTCCAGGGGACAGAGGAGGCTGAGCATGGGCGGAGGAGTCCCTTGTCCCAACTGGGAGATGGGCCCATCCCAGTGCCCACCTGCATGTTGAGCCGGCCGCGCTGTGCCCCCAGGCCGTGGCGCAGCATGGAGGAGGCTCGGATCTGGTTGTCCTCGATACGGTGTGACTCCATCCCAATGGGGGGACACTCTAAGGACACGTACCCCAGACTGGTATCTCACTAGCACCATCCTTCTCTCCATCAAACCCAGAACCAAAGAGCGCAGAGCCTACTACCAGCACATCAGGGGCACCAGTCAGAGGGCAGCTATGGTGGGCCGGTGACTCCCTGGTGCCCTGTACCAGCCCACCTGGAATCGACTCAAACTCAGGCAAGGAGCTGCTTCTGATTCCAGCCTGTGCTTCCCCTCCCTGGGCCTCAACTGCTGCATCTGGAAAATGGGCTACGATGCCCAGCTGTCGGGGGACATGGGGCACATGTGAAATCACAGGTAGAGCTGCCCCAGGGCCCGGCCACAGATGTCATCCAGATGGCGACCTTCTGCACAATAGCCCTGCAGAGACACCTGTGAAGGTACCTGGGGTCCTCACTCCCCACCAAGGCCCCAGTCCTCCCCCTACCACACCCAGCCACTAGGGACCTAGGGAGTTGCCACCCTCCTGAAGCAGGCCAGCCTGGGGTCCTCCCCTCTGAGTCCCAAGAATCTAAGAGTAGGAAGTTTGGTCTGGGTCCTGTTTGTGGCCTTGGGCCAGTCACTTATCCCAGCACCCCCATCCTGTGGCCCCACACCCCCACACCCCTGGGCCCCCCACTTACTGACTTTCTCCGTCGGCGTCCACTCCTCCTCCACCTCCTCACCCTTATGGGGCTCTAGGGACAATGAAGGGAGGACATGGCACTAAGGGCCAGGAGGCAATTGGGAGTCCAGCTGCTGCCCCACAGGGATCAGGCCCCAAGCCCAGCCACACACCTTTGTGGTCCTTGCCCTTCTCCACTGCCCACTTGTCGGTCTCCTCCTTGGGGCTGCCGTCCTCTTTTTTGGGTTTCTCTGGAAGGTGCAAAGTAGGAGGGGCCTGTCAGCCTGGCTCCGGGATTCAGGGGCCACATAGGGTGGGTCAGGCAGGCCCCAGGTGGCCTTTCAGGGCAGGCCTCATGCGGGCAGTCCTTGGTCCCACTCACTCAGCTTCTCCTTCTCTTCGTCCGTCTGGCGCTCAGCATCAGGCTTCTGGGGCGGAGGCGGCCCAAAGTAATAGTCCACTGCAGGGAGGGAGAGCCGGCTGAGGCCGCCCTGACCCTGCTGCGGGGCCTCAGCTCCTGCGTCTACAGGAGCTCAGCAGGGCAGGACCACAACACAGGGGAGGAAGACGGGAGGTGGGGGACAGCCAAGTGGGGAGAGAGGGTCCTGCAGGAGTCAGGAGCAGCCTGAGCTCAGGGGGCAGCTGAGCAAGACCCTGCTGAAGTCACCAGCCCGGCCTCCCAGGAGGATCTGGCCTGAGGAAAGGAGGACTCGAGGCCCAGGGCATGGGAAAGGCTTGGAGGGGCAATTGGCACCTGTGCCTGGGGTTGCGGGCTGGGGGTGAGGTGGGGGGACATTGGAAGCACTGATGGGGACCCAGGGGCAGGGAAATGGAGATACACAGGCTGCCGCCCAGGGGAAGAGGAAACCTAAGGGCTCCAGGGGCACAGGGGCATGAGAGAGGGAGGCAACATTCCTCGGGCTCCCTGAGGAGAGTGGGGCGGTGGCCAAGAGCTCGCAGGAAGCCAACTAGAGCACAGGACTGGGAGGGCTGGAGCCCACATGCGTGACAGGGCAGAGTGCATGCCTAGGGACACCACAGCGGAGGCCACAGCCAAGGAAAGACTAGCCTGAGGGCAGAGGAGACAGGGCAATGGCTGGCCTGGGCACCCAGTGGGCAGTGGGGGCAGCAAGGTGACCGTGGGCACAGGTGGGGTTGCAAGGTGGGTGAGCCAGCCCCGAGCCCCACCCACCCACGTCCCTCAGACTCTAGGGTTCTGGATACTCACTGTCATCGTAGTTGGGAATCACATAGCCATCCCCATAGTCGGGGGGCAGCGGGGGCAGCAGAGGCTTCACAGGCGGCTCTGGGGAGGCGGGAAGGTTAGGAGGGAGCCAGAGCGCCCATGTCTGCGGCACCCCACCCCTGCCCCCCATCCTACCAGTCTTCTCCTCTGGGGCTGGGGCTGGGGCCAGGGCCTTCTCCTCAGGGGGCTCTGGCCAGACCCGCTCGGGCCTCCTCCTTCTGCTTGGGGGTGGCCTGGGCCGCTTCTGGCGCCGAATGTACTCAACTGAGGGGGAGGCGGGCTCTGAGTGGGGCCCAAGGCTGGGATGGGCCCATCAGCGGGTACCCCAGACCAGGGTCCGACGCAGGTGGGGCCGGCAGGGCCTACTCACAGTCCTCATAGTCCTCCCTCTCGATCTGCTCATTGTAGTCCAGGGTGGGCAGCTCGGTCTCCTCCTCCGGCTCTGAGGGGAAAGCGCCGGTAGCTGCCTGACAACCCCACCCAGGCCCACTCTGGGGAAGCCCTCAGTCCAGCCAGGCGGACCACGGCCACTCACCAGGCTGGTGCTCCCGTGCCTCCTCTCCTGGACCCTGCCAGTAATTTGGGAGGGGCCCCCCTGCAACACAGGAGTTCCAGAAGCGGGTGGGCGGGAGGCCTGCTCTGACCACCTTGGGAGCCTCAGGCCACCAGCCACCCGTGGAGCCCACAGAGCCTGCGGCCACCCTGCTGAGGCTGAGCTCACTCCAAGGAGGCCTGAGCTCCCCTGACCTTCAGCTCCCTGCTGCCATCCCATGGGGACAGACAGCAGAGCCCCCCTTCTGGGGAACACACTGTGCTGCTAGAGGCCCTGCCGCAAAGCCTCCCCCAGCAGGAGAAGGCAGAAGGGAACTCCACAGACTCAGAGCCCAGGGATATCTGGGCAGGGGCCTGGGGGACAGAGGTCCCACCACAAGGCTGCCAAGCCCTCTCCTTACCCAGGAAAGGCTACAGTACTAAGGGAACCCACCAATCAAATTGAGAAATTCACAGCAAAAGCAAGGTCCCATCCAGCCAGGAGCTGAAGGCCTATAGGAAGCAGGGCCCCAGAAACCTGCCTCCCACCCTCTGCCTCCACCGAGCAGGCGGTCAGAGCTCCATCACCCCAGAGAAGCCAGGCACAAACCTCCCTCCTGGGGTAGTTCCTCAGGGCCAGGGCTGGGGGGTGAGGGCAGTGGCCACTCCAGGGTTTCAGAGGGAGCCAGAGTAGGGGGACTCTTCCCTGACAGGGGTTTCTTGGTGGCCTTGGGTGGCTTCTCCTTGGGCTTCTTGGTGGCCTTGGGTGGCTTCTCCTTGGGCTTCTTGGTGGCCTTAGGCGGCTTCTCCTTTGGCTTCTTGGTGGCCTTGGGTGGCTTCTCCTTCCCCTTTTTGGGTGGCTTGGGGGACCCCTCCAGGGACAGCTTGGGCACCTTGGGGCCTTTGTCTTTCTTGCCTTTCTTCCCTTTGTCTTTGGTCTTTTCCGGAGGCACTGTCCAAGATGCAGACTCCCGTCAAATGAATAGAGCCAGCTCTGTACACCCAAGGGGCCCCTCTCCAGATGCCCACAACCCGGGCACAAGGACTCTTATCAGTTCCCGGTGAGGATCAGCAAACTGAGCGGTTAAGTCACTTGCCCAAGTGGCAAACTGCAATCTGGACCTGGGCTTTCTGTCTGCACATCTGGGACTGTGGGAACCCATCTCAACCTCTCTAAAGACTGAGCATAGGGTGCCCAGTTCCCAGGGGCAGGCCCTCACCACTCCCCCCACCTGCCAAAACCTCAACAGGGGCTCCTTACTATCCATTCCTCCACTGTTCTGTGCTGAGCACAGAAGGGGCAGAGAGGTGACTGAGCCATCCAGGCCTGGAGGAGCACCTGGTCATCCCTGCCAACTGCCATACAAAGGAAAGGACATGGGCCCAGGACCTTCCTTGGGTCTCCTACGGGGCAAGAAAACTTCAAAAGAAAGGGATATTTGGTGAGTACTGAAGCCCAAAGAAGAGGAACTGGTCCCCTTCCGAGAAGTAAGGGGTTTGAAATTGGTTGGAAGGATAGGGAGTCCTGGAGGGTTCCAGGACCACACAGAGGACTTTTGAAAGGACAGGTAGGGAGCTTGTGGCTACTCATTTCAGAGTCTGGGAGAGAAAGAGGGGGCTGGGTTGAGGATTCCCCATGGGAATCCTCTAGGGACCCTAAGCAGGAGCTGCAAGTGCTTGAGAACCTGATGAGAGGTGGGGAGCATGAGGAAAGTTTGGCAGAAACACAGGAAAGCTACCAAATGCAGAGAGCCAGGGGACTCAGGGCTGCTGGAGTGGTGCCCCAGAGCCAGGAGAGCAAGCCTGGAAGGAGAGCCAGAGGCAGGAGGGGCACAGGGAGCCCAGGGTGTGGGGAGCAGCCAGGAAAGATCTAGAGCTGGGGTGGCAGGGGAGGGGCTGCTGACATCAGGAATGTTGGATGGTGCCTTGGAATCTCCTGGGAGAGAGGAATCACAAGACCCTCTGCCACCTTCCAGAGGGCCACGATGAAAACAGCTAAGATTTACTGGCTACTGATTATGTAAGAGGCCATGGGCTAAATGCTTCAGTGATGCATCACCTCATCTAATTCCCATACTCATGCAGGACCATCCACTGCTCACCACCACCTGGAAGCCCTGTGGGAAAACGGGTCTTCAACAACCTTCTTACCGGCCTGACTCCTCCTGGAGTAGGAGGGCAAAGGCAGGAGGGAGGGACGACCTGAAGCTGTGCCACCAACAGGCAGAGTGGTCCCATTAGTATGGCAGGGATGACACAGACGGCACAGTCCCCTGTGGCTCAAGCCCAGTCCCTGTCAGGTACTGGAGGACTGGGGATGAGGGACCTGTGCAACCACAGCGCCAGCTCTGGAGCCACCGGCCCCCAAAAGCAGCCCTGCTGCCAGATGCTGGATGTGCCTCCAGGCCAGCACTGACCTCGTCCTGGCACAGGGTCCCGCCAGGCATCTGGGCTCGCGTGCGCATTAGTAAAGCCAGCCATTCCTCCCCGCGGCAGACTGGGGAGTGGCCAGACACTGCCGAGTCACCCTGTTCCCACCTGTGATACCAGCCCCCACGCCCCCGCCCTGCCCCGGGCTCTTACCTTCTACAGCCGCCCCCGGCCGCGCCCCTGGCTTGCCCCCCGCCTGGGCTTTTCGGACGCGCGGGGTAGGCTCCGGAGGCGGCGGGGCCTCCACGTCGTCCTCCCGGGGCTCAGGCGGGAGCTCTGACAGGAAGCCCTCGAGGAACTCCTCGATCTCATCGTCGGTCAGCACTGTCTGCGGGCGCCCTCCGGGGCACAGGGCCAGCAACGCCAGGAGGCAACCAAGCAGGGGCGCCCCACGCACGGCCGCCATGGCCGCGGCACGCGCGGGGGGCTCCGGAGAGGGCGCGGGGGGTCAGGGGTTCTAGGGGCTCCGGGAAAAGGCGGAGAGGGGATCGAGGCGGGCGAGGGAATCCAGGAAGGGGCGGGAGGGAGGATGGGGTGAGCGAGGGAATCCGGGAAAGGGCGGGAGAGTGGAATAGGGTGGGCGAGAGGACCCGGGAAGGAGTGCTGGGGGGCTCCGAGGCCGGCGGGGCCCAGGGGTGGTCGGGGCTCTCCGAGGCCCTGGCGGCTAATAGGCGCTCAGGCCCCGCGTGGCGCACTCCCGCGCTGACAGCCGTCTCCAAAGCGTTGGCGGGGGCCGGGGCGGGGGCGCCGGGGCTTCCGGAGCCGGCTCCCCACCCCCGGGGAGGAGGAGGAGGAGGAGCCAGGAGTGGACGGAGGGGCTGCGGGAGGGCGGGGGGCGAGGGGCGGGGCAGGCAGGAGGGTGCCGCGCGCCTGGCACCGTCCAAAGCGCGAACTTCGGGAGGCGAGCGTCCCAAGCCCGGAGACTTGCGCCTAGGACAGAGGGGCAGGGGGCGGGGGCGACTGGGAAGATAGAGGGCCTCAGGGAAGAAAAGCTAGTGGGAAGGGCCTGGGGTGCAAGTGTGAAGGGGCCGACGTCCCTCCTCCCTCTGCCCTAGGCACCGCCCTTAAGGCGGGACCCTAAGACCACCGGGCGCTGAGCCCGCCGCGGGTGACCAGGAACCCTGGACGGAAAGCCTAAGTGTCAGGCCTCTGAGACCTCTCCCAATTCTGAGGGCCACAGAAAGGCCACCCCGTCCTTCCCAGGACCTGGAGCCTCTGCCCGTGGGCCCTACTGCACCCAGGGACAATTCATTCAGTCGTCCCACCAACCTCTTCAGGTCTGTGTAGGGCCAGGCCCTGTGGTGGGCCCCAGGGAGGGACCACAGGGTGGGAACTCACTTTCCAGCCAGGAGGCAGGTGCAAAACTGCCCTCAGAGCAGCCAGCTGCCCTGCCAGGGGTAGGAATCCCACGTAAGGGCATGTCATCCCTCCTCTCCGGGTCCCAGAGTGGACAAATAGCTATTTCTCACCTTCTTCTTACCAGAATCCACCCCCCCTTTTTTTTGAGACGGAGTTTCACTCAAGTGCAGTGGCATGATCTCTGCTCACCGCAACCTCCACCTCCCAGGTTCAAGCGATTCTACTGCCTCAGCCTCCTGAGTTGCTGGGATTACAGGCACATGCCACCACACCTGGCTAATTTTTCGATTTTTAAAGTAGAGACAGGGTTTCACCATGTTGGCCAGGCTGGTCTCAAACTCCTGACCTCAGATGATCTGCCCGCCTCGACCTCCCAAAGTGCTGGGATTACAGGCGTGAGCCACCGCACCTGGCCCTAGAACCCATTTTTTAAAAAGTATCTACAGTACCTTCAGCTGCCACGTGGACCCAAAGAGCAGGTGGATTGAGTGTCAGCCGATCCCAGGATCCATCAGGGATGTGCACCTTGGTGCCTGGTGTTTGTCATAAGGCTTCTAAATGTTGGCTGGCCCCCAGTGGCCATCACAGCTAAGGACAGAGCTCTGAGAACATTCCCCCTCAAAGGAATGAGGAAGCCCAAGAAGGCTTACAGATAGCCCATGGGCCAAATGCAGAGGCAGACATCCCTAAGCCATGGTTGTCTGTGGGGTAAAGTAGTCAGTGAAGTAGTCAGGTAGGGAAGCCTAGGAGCCCCTGGCATGATTGGCAGGGCAGGGTTTGGACCTAGGGTCAAAAGGAAAGAGAAAAAGCAGGTCAAAAAGCACTTGGGTCCTAGAGCAGCCTTGAGTGAGTTGGAGCAGGCAGCAACCAGGGAGGCCACAGTGGAGCCTGCTGGGCCTGGGATACGTGCTGCCTCCTAGGAGCAGGACCACGGGCAGGCCTCACCTCCTCTCACATCTGGTCCTGCCAAGACCCTGCCTTTGCTTTCTCACTGCATCTCCTTGAAAAGGCGGTGGGACTGTGTCAGCTTCCAGCTCTACCTCCCAGCTACCTCATCTCAGCAGGTAGCCTCAGTGCTGTCCAGCTGTTTCCCTGTTCTCCGTGTGGCTCACACAGGATCATGCATGTGCTGTGCCTAGCACACATCCTCAGCACTCACACTGCTGCCTCTTGGCTCTCATAATTTCCCCTCAGAGTTCAACCTGAGCTCTACCCACTGGGGCCCTCGGAGCAGCCCCTGAGCCCCAACACCCAGTTCTCCATGGTAGCCAGCCTCTGCCTACCACGTGCCCCCGGGCCAGTCCTGGTGGCAGCAAGGAGGCTCAAGCTCTCACCTTTCCTCATCCTCTGCAAACCTCTGAATCATCTTTCTCAAAACTTGTTCTGGAAATTTTCTCCGTTGCCCCCCAGTTGAGTGTGTCAAGCCGGATGGCCCAAGGCTGGGTGAGGCAGTGTGGCACGTCACTTCCCTGGGAACAGCTCACACATGGATTGGATTTGGGCCCAACATCCTCTGCCAGGGAAAATAGAAACCATAAGAAAACAAAGAAGGAATAGAAGGAGGCTTTTTCTCAGTCACAGTGAGTCACCAACAAAAACATGTGCAAAAGCCCTCATGGAGAGCTGGGCCGAAAGGAGGGCCATGAAGTTGGGGGCTCTCTGCTGCCAAGAGTCTGGGCAGGTGGATGGGGGGCAGCTGCCCTCCACGCCAGGTTGATGTGCCTCCCCTTGGGTGGTGGGGCTGGGACTCCCACTCTACGTGAAGACCTGCATCCAGGACATCCTTTAGCCCTGGCCCAGGCTTTTCCATAGGGCCGGCGAGGGGACTTCTCCCCTCCGCTGCCAGAGCAAAGCCAGTTAGGGGGATGGGAGGCGTGTAGCCAAGAGCACCTAGTGGCTTTCAGCATTCCTTACCCCTGCCATTCAGCAGGGTCTGCACCTGCTTCCAAATGTTCTCCCGGGCTACAGTCGGGGGCTGGTAGACACTCTGGTGATGCGCTTCCAGCTTCCCACATGGATGTGCCAGGGACTGCTTTGACATTTCCCTCCCCTGACACAAGTGTCTGCCTAAGGGACAGGCACTGCGGCAGGACTGGGCTGGGGAGGGTGGGGCCTGCGCTGGAGAGGGTGCCCCCTCTCCCTTGATGCTGCTGGAATGGAAAGGAGAGTTGTTGGGAGAGCCAGAGCTGTCCGAGGGTAGAAGCTGGTGAAACTGACCTGCAGAGGGCCAGGGAGAGAGAAAGCATGGCCCAGTGGGTAGGTCCTATGTAGCTCTGAGGCCATCAACCCTGCCACAAGGGCTGAGACCCCAGGAGAGAAGTTGAGGGGGGGTCAGGGGCCTAGCAGTGCCACCTGAGGAAGAGGACAAGCCAGCCTCCTCCTACTGGGACCCAAACTGCAGCTCCTGAGCCTTCAGAGCTGCCTGGTGCCCCAGCCTGGTCAGAGGTGGAAACTCACCTGCCAACAGGGCCCAGCGTGCCTGAGTTCTGACTGCGGGGATCTGCAGGACACAGAGGGTTGGGAGGCCATCAGGGTCTAGGAACAGGCAGGAATAGCAGGGTCTGCGAGGCCGGGAGCAGACCCTCCCAATTGCCCCATGGCCTCTGTGGCCCCCAGGACCCCCATGGCAGCAGCTCAGACATGGGTTGAGCCTCAGAAGGAAGTGAAGCTGCATATACCAAGATGGCCCAGCAAACCCTTTCTTTGTACACTTCCGCCACAGTCCAGCTGTCCAGCACCAGCATGTGTATCTGGGGGCGGGGCTAAATCAAAAGTCCGGGGGGCCTGGGCTCTGACTGGCAGGCCACTAGGATCACAAGTGCCAGCCCCTCTGAATCCTGGATCTGCCTCCAGGGACCAAAGGAGAAGGGACCAGGCTAGGCTTCTTCCTTTTTGTTCTTCCCTCTTGGAGGAGGCCCCTGGAAACGCCCCCTTTCTCTGCCGCCCAAGTCCCTGGATATCACCAGTGGGTTAGCCTGTTTGGGCCCACAAGATGGGATGGCTCCCAGAGCCATGGGGACCTGAGGTCTCCCAGACAGTGTCTAGCCACACTCACAACTGGCAGAACAATTTCCTTGGTTTTCAACAACTTGAAAAACACATGTGATTTTCCACAGTCCAGTGCTCCCCAGGCCTGGCTGCTGAGTGAGCAGAGCTCATGCTGAATTCCTTCCACTCACCACAGGGCAGACAGCATGCCCTGCTGTGGGGAGACTCAGCTGGGGTGGGGGTCACCACAGCGAGGCACGGGGGTGGGGGGAGGCAAGCTTCCAGCACTGATGAGTAATTCTGCAGCCCGAAGATCTGGGAAGAGGACATGTGACAACTTAGTGCAACAATCCGCCCAGTGTTAGGTCAGAAGGAAGGAGAGGTCGTTCAAAATGGAGTCTGGTGGAAAAAATAATGTTTGGCCCCACCTCGTACCTTCCTCAAAATTAACTCCAGATTAATGAGGTAGATGTTAAAAGAGGAACCAGGGAAGGGCTACAAGAAAATGTAGGAGTCTTTATTTACATTGTGAGGTTTCTTTAGGTTTCATTTAGTTTTTGTTTGTTTGTTTTTGATACAGAGTCTCACTCTGTCACCCAGGCTGAAGTGCAATGGCGCGATCCTGGCTCATGGCAACCTCTGCCTCCCGGGTTCAGGTGCTTCTCCTGCCTCAGCCTCCTGAGTAGATGGAATTACAGGCACATGTCACCATTCCCAGCTAATTTTTTTTTTTTTTTTTTTTTTTTAAGTAGAGACAGGGCTTCACCATGTTGGCCAGGCTGATCTCAAACTCCTGACCTCATGTGATCTGCCTACGTAAGCCTCCCAAAGTGCTGGGATTACAGGTGTGAGCCACCGTGCCTGGCTTGTGTGCCTGGCCTGTATTTACATTCTTGATGACCGAATGGTGTAGAGTTCTTGCCATCCTCTTAAGGAAGGATAGAGAACTTTGGTTGCATAAAAGTTTTTACCTTCTGTACATCAAAATACACTGAAAATGAAAATAAAAAGCTATAATCCCAGCACTGTGGGAGGCCGAGGCGGGTGGATCACGAGGTCAAGAGATCGAGACCATCCTGGTCAACATGGTGAAACCCCGTCTCTACTAAAAATACAAAAAAATTAGCTGGGCATGGTGGCGTGTGCCTGTAATCCCAGCGACTCAGGAGGCTGGGGCAGGAGAATTGCCTGAACCCGGGAGGCGAAGGTTGCGGTGAGCCGAGATCGCGCCATTGCACTCCAGCCTGGGTAACAAGAGGGAAACTCCGTCTCAAAAAAAAAAGAAAAAAAAGAAAAAAGAAAAGAAAAAGCAAACAAAATACTGGGGAAGAATCTGCAGTCCTTACAGGGTGGACATTCCTGGCCTCCTGTAGCTTTAGGAAGCAGCTGCGGCCTCAGACCCATCTGCTGTGAACCTCCCCTCTGTACTCACTGTACCTTCTCTCTGTGAGCCTCAGTTTCTCTCCTCTGTACAGCAGGATAATAATGACACAACCATGCCTTGCAAAAATGCCACAAGGGTTCACTGAGATAAATCTGGAGAGTCATGCCTGAAAAATTGTAAGTCTTTGATAAAGGGAAGCTGCTATTAATAAATAAAGTTGTTTACTCTTTTTCTTTTGAGATGGAGTCTCGTTCTGTCACCTAGGCTGGGGTGTAGTGTCGTGATCTCAGCTCACTGCAACCTCCGCCTCCTGGGTTCAAGCAATCCTCCTACCTCAGCATC
Source organism: Cebus imitator (assembly GCF_001604975.1). Taxonomy (NCBI): domain Eukaryota; kingdom Metazoa; phylum Chordata; class Mammalia; order Primates; family Cebidae; genus Cebus; species Cebus imitator. The sequence continues at coordinate 316,327 of NW_016107863.1, forward strand.
CCCAGTAGCTGGGACTAAGGTGTGCACCACCATACCCAGCTAGGTTTTTACTTTTTTTTTTTTTTTTTAGATAGAGTCTTGCTCTGTCCCCAGGTTGGAGTGCAGCAGCTCAGTCTTGGCTCACTGCAACCTCTGCCTCCTGGGTTCAAGCACTTCCCCTGCCTCTGCCTCCCAAGCAGCTGGGACTACAGGCACACGCCACCATGCCCAGCTAACTTGTTGTATTTTAGTAGAGACAGGGTTTCACCATGTTGGCCAGGATGGTCTCGATCTCCTGACCTCATGATCCGCCCACCTCAGCCTCCCAAAGTGCTGGGATTGCAGGCATGAGCCACTGCGCCCAGTCATTTTTTTGCATTTTTAAAGCTATTAATAATTTAACTTTGTTTCCACTTTTAAAAGTGAGCTAAGAGAAATAAATAGGCAATTCACAAAAGAAGATACATAAGTGGCCCATAAATACATACAAAAATGTTTGCCCTCATTAAAAGTTATAAAATGGTAAATAAAATATACTGAGTACAACTTTTTCTATATCAATTTCTCAAAGATTAAAAGCCTTCCAGTGTAGGTGTTACTGGGAGGTCACTCTCTGAAAGCAACTAGTGGCAAGGAGCTCCACACCATTCAGGCATCTTATTCAAGGTCACTTGGCTGCAAAAAAGAGAAGCCCATTAGCCAGGCGCGGTGGCTCACGCCTGTAATCCCAGCACTTTGGGAGGCCAAGGCGGGCATATCACCTGAGGTCGGGAGTTTGAGACCAGCCTAACCAACATGAAGAAAACCTACCTATACTAAAAATACAAAATTAGCCAGGTGTGGTGGCACATGTCTGTAATCCCAGCTACTCGGGAGGCTGAGGCAGGAGAATCACTTGAACCCAGGAGGCGGAGGTTGCAGTGAGCCGAGATCACACCATTGCGCTCCAGCCTGGGCAGCAAGAATGAAACACCATTCAAAAAAAAAAAAAAAAAGAAGCCCATCAAAGCAGCTGAGATCCAGCAAAGCATCCTGCCATGCACTCATAGAAAACCAAATGGAACAATGACTAAAATAAGATAGAAATTTCTTTCTTGCCAGGTGTAGTAGCTCATGCCTGTAATCCCAGCACTTTGGGAGGCCAAGGTGGGAGAATTGCTTGAGCCCAGGAGTTTGAGACCAGCCTGGGCAACATAGTGAGACCCTGTCTCTACAAAAAAATTAAAAATTAGCTGGGCATGGTGGCACACGATTGTAGTCCTAGCTACTCAGAAGGCTGAGGCAGGAGGATCACCTGAGCCCAAGAGTTCAAGGCTGCAGTGAGCTATGATTTCACCACTTCACTCCATCCTAGACAACAGAGCAAGACCCTGTCCTTAAAAATAGTTTTGTTTTGTTTTTTTTTATCGGGAGGGGACTGAGCCTGATGAGGTTGCAGGGCCATGAGGCCCTGCCCCCCCAAATAATAATATTTTTAAAGGAAATGTATTTCTTGCTCATATAAACAAAATCCAAAGGTAAGCATCTGGCCTTCCATTTTGTTGCTTCCCTAGCCTCAATGTACGGCTTCTATCTTGTGTTACAACATAGTTGCTTGAGATCAGCCATCATTGCATCATCCCAGCCTGCAGAAAGGAGGAAAGGGAATAGTGCAGCACAATCTATTCCTTTAAAAACACTTCCTAGGGCTGGGAGCAACTGCTCATGGCTGTAATCCTAGCACTTTGGGAGGCCAAAGTGGGCAGATCACTTGAGGTCAGGATTTTGAGATCAGCCTGGCCAACATGGTGAAACCCCGTCTCCACTAAAAATATAAAAATTAGCCAGGCATGGTGGCAAACACCAGTAATCTTAGCTACTGGGGAGGCTGAGTAAGGCAGGAGAATAGCTCTAACCCCAGAGGCAGAGGTTACAGTGAGCCGAGGTTGTACCACTGCACTCCAGCCTCCGAAACAGAGAAAGACTCTGTCTCAAAAACAGCAACACTTTCCAGAGGCTTACACAAAGCTCCTGGTTCATTCCATTGGCCTTGGCCAGAACTCAGTCACAGGCCACACCCAGTTATAAGGGAAGCTGGGAAGTGTAGTCTTTTTCCGAAGGCTTGTGCCAGCTAAATGTCAGCTTTGTGACTAAAGAATGGATAATAGAGACTGCAGAATAATTAATAGTGTCTGCTATTGCTAAGATGATATTCCTTATACTTTTATGTCTGGTAAAAGTACTAAAGTATTAGGAAGGTGTAAAAAAAAAAAATCAGTGTCTGGTAAAGCAAGATGTAAAAGCTGGAATCCAAGGAAAGTACAATAATAAAAAACCAATCATGGTATCAGCAGTTTCGTGGCCAGTTTCTGTGTGCGGAATTCACGTTATTGCCTGTTTTTCTGTGGGCCCCGTCAGAAGCCCAGACAAAGCTGGGTGTGGCGGCTCACACCTGTAATTCCAGCACTTTGGGAGGCCGAAGCAGGCAGATACCTGAGGTTGGGAGTTCAACACTAGCCTGATCAACATGGAGAAACCCCATCTCTACTAAAAATACAAAATTAGTCGTGTGTGATAGTGCACGCCTGTAATCCCAGCTTACTTGGGAGACTGAGGCAGGGGAATCGCTTGAACCTAGGAGGCGGAGGTTGCAGTGAGCTGAGATCGTGCCACCGCACTCTAGCCTGGGCAACAAAATCGAAACTGGGTCTCAAAAACTAAAAAAAAGAAGCCCAGCCAAGGAAAAGGAGAGGCTGGCAGCCAGCTCCATGAGAGGAGGGGACCCTGGCAGGCACCCACCTCCAGCGCCCCAGCTCCTGCCATTAGAGAGGAGTGCCAGAATGCTCCCAAGGCCACTGTGGACCCAGAGTTTTTAGTGCTAAAATCTGTAGCTGCCCAGTGTCTATCTCTGACCTGATCTTTAACTCCCAAGCTCTGGAAGGAGTTGTTCACAAAGTTTCAACTTCCTCAGCCCCAGGCAGCTGTTCCTGCACCTGGCACTCTGACTAGGGCCCCAGGGATCACCCAAGACCAACGGGCCTTGCCAGCCACCACAGCTCCCTTTGTGATCTCCTCCCCCTGCCAAGGTTAGAATTAGGGTTAGGGTTAGGGCTGCTCACACCTCTAGGCTGGCTTCTCTTACTCCTCCCCCGCTTCCCTGGTGGGGGTCCCAGGGGTGGCACCTTTCTCTTCTCACTCTGCCTCCTCTCCCCGGGAGCTGGATGAACCCCCGCTGCAGAGATCACCACCTGCCAATGATCCCGATGTCTCTGCCTCTAGCTCAGACCTCTGACCCGTGTCTAGCTGCCCTGTCTCCATGAGCATCCACAGAGGCTGGGCCTGCTGGCCTCCCACATGCTTGGGGGTTTTTTCTGTCTTCGCACCTCCAGTTCACCACCCACAGGCCACCCCTGAGGGCCTGGAGGGCTCCCTGTGCTCCTCAAGGAGGAAATCCCACCCTCTGAGTGGCCTGTAAGACCCTGCTCCCTATCCACCTTCCCCTCCTCCCTCCAGCCCTGAGGTGAGCCTGGAACCCCAAGGCTCTGACACCTCACTTCTGGGCCTTAGCAACGCTCATATCATCTCACTCCATAACATGGCTGACCCTTGCCCACAGCAGGCCTGGCCCCCTTCCCCATTTTTTAAATCACCCACTCATAGTCCTGCAGGAACACACCTTCCTGAAGGGTGAGGAAGTCAGACTCAGTTACTGTGTCCATAAGACTGAAGCTCACCATCTAGGCCCTAAAAAGAACTCGAATTCTGGGAGATCACCATTCCTGTGCATCTGTGAGACAGGCCCTCAGCCCTCCTGGGTAGACATGGCTGTGGCCTGGGGACAGGGAAGAGGGCCATCTCTTGGTAGAAGCACTTCCTGAGAGCAGCAAGCATCCGATGAATGCATTAACCATGAGGATGACTTGCTCAGATGGTAAACTTTCAGAGGTGTGTACAGGACCACCCCAGCCCGCACAGGGAGGGCCTGGCCCCTGGGAGCCTTCTCTCCAGCAAAAGAGACGGACAGCTATAGCTCAGTGGTCAAGAGGCTCACAAGTGGCCCAGCCCAGACCTCCTGGAGGAAAGGGTGGGTGGGATGAGGCAGGCACATCCCCGGAGGGCAGGGACAGACCTTCCAAGGAGTGGCACACTGTGGGGTCTGGGACAGGGCATGTGGAAGGCCTGGGGAGGTGAGCAGGGCCTCAGAGGCCATCTTGAGCTGGGGTTCCATCCTGTGGGCAGAGGGAGGGGTGGGTTGGCCTGCGCTGAGAAGGTGGGCCAACTGGGTCTGATGCTGGGGCAGTGCCCAGGAGACCTGGGCCCAGGAGCTGAGGGAGGAGCCAGTGAGGCGTCTGGTTGGGAATTGGTGGGTGGGGATCCAAGAGGGGTCCAGAGAACAGCAATCACAGGAGTGAGGCAAGGTGGACCCGTTTGGGGCCTGCCTGCAACAGCTGGTCACACATGCCTCGAAACCCAGATGAGGGTGGGGTGGTGACCCCAGCCCATCCAAGTTTAATGGAAGAATCAGATGTGAGGCAGTACCTGTGACTTTGCCCTACCTCCACCCCTTGAGGGGCCATGGTGCCCTACCCCCATCACCCCCCATCCCCAAATGAGTGTGTGCTATTGGGACCTGCAGGGTCACAGGAGCATACACCCTGTGCGCCTGCACGGCTCTGGGTGCCTGGCACTGGGCTGGATGCCAGGCGATGCTCTGACTTCCCTGCGGGGTCCAAATCCTGCTGGCTGTGACCCGCCAGAGTAGGCTCTGCCAGGATCGGCAGCATTTTCCCCACGGTGGGATTCAAGCCTCACCTCTGCCTGCCTCCACTGATGGCCACACTCAGCTGCACCTCTCCGAGCCAGTGGGACCTTGGGCTCAGAATTCCCACCTAGCAGAAGCCCCTCTGTGGCCCATGCTGCTCATGGCCACTGGCTGTGTGTCTGTTGACTGCTCTTCCTTTTTAAAAATTCTTTATTATGGCCAGGCGTGGTGGCTCCTGCCTGTAATCCCAGCACTTTGGGAGACTGAGGTGGGTGGATCACGAGGTCAGGAGATTGAAACCATTCCGGCCAATACGGTGAAAACCTATCTCTATAAAAAAAAAAAAAAAAAAATTCTTTATTATACAAGTTGTGTGCTCATTGTAGAAAAATAAGAAAACACAGATAGGCAAAATAACAAAACTGTTATGATAAGTTTCATTAAATGCCACTGTCCCACCTCCCAGAGAGAACCATCACAATTTGTTACATAATCTTCCAGACTTTGTTTTGGAAGCACGTAGACCTGGAGAAGCCCGATGGAGGCAGCCTGGGCTGACAGCCCAGCACTGCTGTCACCAGCTGTGTGAGCTTGGGCAAGTGGCTTGCCCTTTCTGTGTCTCCATCTCCTCCCCAGCAAGATGGGGACATCAGTGTCACCCCCTGACATGAGAGTCCTGGGCATCAAAGAGTTGACACATATCAAGTGCTTAGAACAGTCTGGCAGAGAGCACGGAGTGAGGGTTGGCCTCATTATGCATTTGCTAAAGAAAATCACTTTATTATGGAAAATTTCAAATATGCAAAAGCAGAAAGATGGCATCCTGTGCTCCCTGCCCTGTCACCCGCTCCTGCAGTTCAACCCTCAGCCCGTCTTGTGTTATCTATGTTCCATCCTTGCCTCCTCTCCAAGATAAGTTTGAAGCAAATCCCAGACATCATATGATTTCACCAGGAAATACTTTATTGTGCATTTCTAAAAAGAGGAGGACTCTCTCCCCACCCGCCTCCCCTTCCCTCTGTCCCTCACTCTTCTCTCTTAACCTGGTATCACTCGTGCAAATCTCAACCATAATTCCCTAATATCCAGAGTGCACATTTCCTCTCTTGCTTCATACATTTTATTTTTTACAGTTTGTTTGTTTGAATTAGGATCCAAGAAAGGCCCGTGTGCTGCAATTAGTTCATCTCTTAAATCTGTTTTAGCCTACAGGCTCTCTCTCTCTCTCTCTCTCTCTCTCTTTCTCATTCTGGCAACTTATTTGTTGAAACTAGACTGTTTGTCCTTTGTAGTTTCCTGTGGTCTGGATTTTGCTGATTGCATTCTGTGCTAAATATTTTAAACTTAAATGAAATGATTATATTTGTTGTGTGTGTGAATTTGTCCAAAAACTCAGAATGCCAGAAATGCAACTTAATTTTTCTTTGAGTGGTTTCATTTCCATTTTGGGCACTCTGTTCCAACGCAGTCATGTGGGGTTCCATCTTCCCTTTTTCCAGGTCTTCCAGGGCACTAGGAAGGGAGGTTGGGGTTGGGGCTGGAGCATCTGGTCCTGGAGGTCACCTGCATACTCAGACACCTGGCCAGCCATCCAGATCTGACTGCAGAGCCACCACTGAAGGGCCAACCAAAAGATGCCCAGGTGGTACAGAGGGTGCAATTTGGCATCTGTCAGCTCACACTGAGTTTGCACATCCACCCTTTACAAGAGCCTCCATAATTTTATTTTACAAATGAGGAAACGAGGGTTTGGGTTGGTGAGGTGACTTGAATAACGGAGACAGAAGCCAAGCAGCACATTCAAGAGGCCAGAAGATGAAATGCCATGCTCCAAAAGTCAGTGCAAGGGCAGGAGGCTCCTTCCAGCCCCCACCTAACAGCAGAACTGTCTAGTCAAGCCTCCAGGGACCAGTCACTCCTCAGTCCTTATTTATTTTTTATTTTTTATTTTTGAGATGGAGTCTCGCTCTGTCACCCAGTCTGGAGTGCAATGGCAGGATCTTGGCTCACTGCAACCTCCAACTCCCGGGTTCAAGCAATTCTTTGCCTCAGCCTCCCAAGTAGCTGGCACTACAGGCGCCCATCACCACACCTGGCTAATTTTTGTATTTTTAGTAAAGGTGGGATTTCACCATCTTGACCAGACTGGTCTTGATCTCCTGACCTTGTGATCCACCTGCCTCAGCGTCACAAAGTGCTGAGATTATAGGCATGAGCCACCGCACCCGGCCCTTAGTCTGTATCTTAGATGACTCATCAAATATCTGATACAGTTGCTTACACCCTCCTCTTTGGAAGCCTTTCTGCTTGGTCTCTCAGATACCATGCTGACCCAGTTTTCCCCCCACCCCTCTCAGTTTCCATCCTGTAAATTTCCAGGAGGCCCTGGGCTTAATTCTTGCACATCCTTTGCAGGGCACCTCTCCTTTAGTGACCTCCTTGCCCCTGACAGTCCCCTTGTTTATAGCTGTGGTCCACACCACTCCCACCATGCTGGCCTCTTCTGTCAAATTGGATCCTGTGTTAGTCTGTTTTGCATTGCAATAGGGAACTTCTGAGGCTGGGTAATTTATAAAGAAAAGAGGTTTATTTGGCTCACAGTTCCACAGGCTGTACAGGAAGCAAGGAGCCAGTATGTGCTTCTGATGAGGCCTCAGGAAGCTTCCACTCATGGCAGAAGGTGAAGTGGGAGCAGGCACATTACGTGGCTAGACAGGAAGCAAGAGAGAGAGGAGTCAGTTCCTAGGCTCTTAAACAAAGAGAGCTCTCTGTTTAGAGTGAGAACTCATTACCCCGTTGGGGAGGGCACTTTATGAGGATCCGCCCCCATGACCCACACACTTCTCACCAGGCCCCACTTCCAGCATTGGGGATCACATTTCAACACGAGACCTGGAGGGAACAAACATCCAAACCAGATCAGAGCCTCAACATCTTCCCTTGATTTCTAGAGAGGTCTCAGGGTCACCTGTTCGGAGTCACACTCCTAAGCCTCTGCACAGGTGGCCCCATCTCAGAATGTGGCAACTTCAGCCTTTCCAGAGCCAATCCAAGCCTTTCCTTCTCACAGGCAGAAGCTGGCATTCCTTACCTGGTCTCATCACCGTCCACACTCACGTGGGTCATGCTGCAGCCTCTTAGAGGGGCCTCCCTGCCCTGGTCCTGGCCCCTCGTGTTAAAGCTGAATGGGGGCTGGGCACAATGGATCAAGCCTGTAATCCCAGCACTTTGGGAGGCTGAAACAGGCAGATTGCTTGAGACTGGGCACCATGGTGAGACCTCGTCTCTACAAAAAATACAAAAATTAACTGGGTGTGGTGGCACACGCCTATAATCCTAGCTGCTTGGGGGGCTGAGGTGGGAAGATCACTTGAGCCCAGGAGTCCGAGGCAGCAGTGAGCTGAGGTTGCACCACCGCACTCCAACCTGGGGGAAAGAGCCAGACCCTGTCTCCAAAAACGAAAAGAAAAACGGAGTGGGGTCACATTCACCTCTGCTCAGAGCCTTCCATCACGGTGGTGTGTGCGGCACCCCAAGATCTGGCCCCACTTTTCAGCTGCTTGGGTTGCTTGTTCTTCCTTAAACCTACCAGGCCCAGCCTCGGTCGCTGAGGACATTCTTCCCTCCCTCCATGAGGTCACTGCTCAAATGTCATCTTCTCAGGGAGTCCCGGGCACTCCCTCTCCTTGCCTGACTCTGGGTCTACCAACGCACTTGCCCTTCTCACCATTGTTTCAGTGACCCATGGCTGTGTAACAAACTGCCCCAAAACAGATGGCTTCAAACAGCAGTGAGAGAGCATTCCTCAGGATTCTGTGAATTGGCTGCCACACACGGTGTCAGCTGCGGTCGCCCGTGCAATGGTGGTCAGCGGGGAGCTGGACTCAATGCTGGCTGTTACCTGGGCACCTCCGTCCTCTGTCCACGTGGCCTCTCAGTACCCACAGACAAGACCAGCTTTTTCATATGGCAGCAGCTTCCAAGAGGCAGAGGTAGAAGCTGCAAGACCTTGTAAGGTTAAGCCCACAAGTGCCACAATGTCATTTCTGCTGTATTCTGTTGGTCAAAGCAAGTCCCAGAGCCAGCCAGAATCAAGGGGAGGCCTAACCCCCTTTTGTTGGGGGGAGCATCAAAGTCACTCTGCAGAAGGGCCACAGATGGGACGGATTCCTGTAGCCATGTTTGCTATAACCAGCCACATCCGGCACAGGCCATGTCCTCCCTAGGGAATTGTTATCTGTCTGTCCTGCCCCACAGGAATGTCATGAGGCAGGGTTTTCTGTATGTCTTATCTGCTATACCTCCTGCACTTAGAAGAAAGCCAGGCACACCACACACTTTTTTGTTTGTTTGTTTGTTTTTGAGACAGAGTCTCACTCTGTCACCCAGGCTGGAGTGCAGTGGCAACATCTCAGCTCACTGCAGCCTCCACCTCCCAGGCTCAAGCAATTCTTGTCCCTCAGCCTCCTGAGTACCTGGGATTACAGAACCACCATGCCCAGCTAAGTTTTGTATTTTTAGTAGAGATAGGGTCTTGCCATGTTGGCCAGACTGGTCTTGAACTCCTGGCCTCATGTGATCCGCCCCCTCAGCTTCGAACAGTGCTGGGATTACAGGCGTGAGCCACCGCGCTCGGCCTCAACACACTTTTATTGGATGAATCGGTGGGAGGATGGCTCTGAGGTCAAACAGCCTATGTTGAAATCACATTTCTGCCTCTTATGATTTGACTACTTTGGCAACGTTATTTTAGCTTGAAACCTCAGTTTCCCTATCTGTAAGATGGAAAAAAAATGACAGTAGTGCCAGTTCCACACAATTGGAAAAAGAATAAAAATATAACGTAATAAATACTTAGCAGAGTCCTTGGCCTAACTCTAGCCCTCCATAAATGTTAGCAGCTGGCACTTCCCAGTCTGTCTGTCTACCCCAACTTCTGGTCTGGGCTCCACCTCTGATTAGGACTTTGGAGACTCCCTCCATGAACATCCTCCTGGCTTCCACCCCTCCTTCCTCCTTGACCTTCACGTACTCCATGTACCAGGCAGCACGTCCAGCCTCTCAGGACTCTTCATCCCAAAACCAGCATCCATGGCAACCTCGGGGCTTCCAGCAACTTTCTAGCCCAGGGCTTCTCCTTGGTGCTAATAAACTGAAAGTCCTCTTGTTCGGCTCTGTTGTATTTCAAGGATGACAGCAATAAATGGGAAAATACTAAATAAATGACGTTGGATCTGTTTATTCAGGAATATAATGACATTACAGTCTGCCCTTGACATAAATGAAATAATCCATGATGAAAACAGTGGACAATTTTGTCACCTTGCGATACAGTGGAGGTCAGCAAACATCCCTCTTCTTGTAAGCCTTCTCAGCCTGCTAGACCCTTCCCCACTGCCAGCCCTACCTGAACTGCTGATTGAGCCTGGGCTGGTTAAACAGATGAACCCAAAAAGCCTTCATTTTAAGGACACTTTGCTCCTCCACAGGGAATTCTACAGCCAAATCCCCATGGCAGGGAGCTGGGAATTCTCTGTACCTCCGGCCCAGTCATCCCACCCCAAGTCCTGTCCTAGGCTTCCAACTCCCCTCTCCGAGCAGCCTTCCCCCACCAACGCCAGTTCTTACATGGCACCCATCCAGCGAGCGGCGATGCACACACTCCTTAAAAGGCAGTAATGGTTTCTCAAAAATAAAGCATCTCTTTTTGTTACATAACCAACCAGGTCCCGGGCAAGCCACTAGCAGCGCATCTACTGTCAAAAACACGAATCCCACAGCTCTGGTGGATCTACACAAATAAAGACTGGCCATTGATCCCAGGTCACAGAGTCCAGAGTTCATCCCCGGAAAAATGGGGCTCAAGCCAGCGGGTTAAATGGTGGCCCCCCCAAATTCATGTCCACCCAGAATGTCACAATTTGACTTTATTTGGCATAAGGGTCTTTGCTGGTGTAATTCAGATGAGAATATTGGCCAGAAGAAACAGTGGTGATTATTAAAAAGACTAAGAGGTAACCTGGCGCAGTGGCTCACGCTTCTAATCCCAGCACTTTGGGTGGCCAAGGTGGGAGGATCATGAGGTCAGCAGTTCAAGAGCAGCCTGACCAACATGGTGAAACCCCGTCTCTACTAAAAATACAAAAATTAGCCAGGTGTGGTGGAGCATGCCTGTAGTCGCAGCTACTTGGGAGGCTGAGGCAGGAGAATCGCTTGAACCCAGGAGGCTGAGGTAGCAGTGAGAGATTGTGCCACTGCACTCCCGCCTGGGTGACAGAGAGAGACTCCGCCTCAAAATAAGAATAATAATAATTTTTTAAAAAATCTTGAAATGAGATAATCGTGAGTTAGGATGGTCTTTCAGGTAAGGTGGCTCAAGCCTATAATCCCAGCGCTTTGGGAGGTCAAAATGGGATGATCACTTGAAGCCAGGAGTTTGAGACCAGCCTGGGCAACATAGTGAGACACCATCTCCACAAAAAATATAAAAATTAGCCAAGCCAGGTGTGGTGGCACACGCTTGTAGCCCTAGCTACTCAGGGGGCTGAGGCTAGAGAATCACTTGAGCATAGAAGTATGAGGTTGAAATGAGATACGTGCCACTGTGCTCAAGCCTGAATGACAGAGTAAGACCTTGTCTCAAAAAAAAAAAAAAAAAAAAAAAGAGAAGCCTAAATTGGATGACTAGTGTCTTTATAAGAAAAGGAGAAGACAGCTGGGTGCAGTGGCCCACACCTGTAATCGTGGCACTTTGGGAGGCCAAGGTAGGTGGATCAATTGAAGCCAGGATCTCGAGACCAGCCTGACCAACATGGTAAAACCCCATCTCTACTAAAAATACAAAAATTAGCCGGGTGTGGTAGCGGGCGCCTGTAACGCCGTCTACTTGGGAGGCTGACACAGGAGAATCACTTGAGCCTGGGAGGCAGAGGTTGCAGTGAGCTGAGATGGCACCACTGTAAAACCCAGCCTGGGTGACAGAGCAAGACTCTGTCTCAAAAAAAAAGAAGAGAGAGAGAGGGAGAAGGAGAAGACAGACACAGAGCAGGCCCAGAGGGAAGGAGGCCATTACAGGCAGGGGCAGAGGGTGGAGGCATGCTGCCACGAGCCACGGAACACCAGCAGCACCAGCAGCTAGAAGAGGTGAGGAGGGATGCCCCCAGAGCCTTCATGGGAGGGTGGCCCTGCTGACAGCTGGAGTTTGGACTGTGGCTTCCAGAACTGGGAGAGAATAAATTTCTGTTGTTTTCAGCCACCTAGTTTGTGACAATTAGTTACAGCAGTCACAGGATCCGAATACACCAGGTTACCCTCAGCCACAGCAATGTGCAGGAATAGCTCAGAGAAGGCTCAGGGCCAGCACTGCTGGGGCCAGCAGCCCTCAGGAGCTCGGGGCCAGCAGCATCAGCAGTTTGGCCACACACTCTCCCAAATGCTGCTGGCAAGCAGCCCAGGGGAGGGAGGAAACCAGGGTAGCGGGGCAGGCCCCCAAGCAGGGCCACATCCTGGCCCCCGCAGGCCTCTGGACAGATCGCACACAGGTGGAAACAGCACCAAAGGGAGCTTGGAGAGAGGTGTGCCATGGTGGGGACGAGGTGGGAAGAGGGGGTGAAGGTCGTTGATACTGAGGTATCTCCTGGAGGGACCTCTAGAGCTGAAAGTAGGAACAGGAAACAGCTAGATGAAATTCATCTTGGAAAAATGCAAACTCAATCTGGGCAAAAGTAATCAAAAACATAAGGAAGGGATGGACAGGAATAGCCATGGGTCGGCGGGAGCAGGGAGGGAGGCTGCAGGCCCCAGGGCAGCGGAAAGGCCCAGGCTGGCTGGAAGTGGTCCCGCCGTAAAGGTGGCTGTGCAGCTCTTTCTGGAAGGCAGTCTCAGAGGAAGGAGGGGAGGCTGGGGACTTGGATTTCTGGGAACCTCTAAGCCAAGTTTATTGGAACAGCTCACCCAAAACAGAGGGCTGAGGTCTCTACTTCCTGACAGCGGCCCGTGGCCCCCATCCACCCACCCAGACCCCGGCCCTGCCCACAGCTGCCCAGGCCTGCCTTTACCCTCCCCTCTCTCACAGCATTCCCTGGGCCTGTGCTCCTAGGGGAGGCCACAGAGCAGGCTGAGCAGGCACCGTGGACCTCTCCAGAGAGAACTCCAGACTCAGAGCCAGGAGGGGAGGCCGGGTGTGTGTCTTGGCTCTGCCGCTCAGACAGAGGCTCCTCATCCACAAAATGAGAACGAAAACTTACATTCCCTCCCTCCCTGCCTGCCTTCCAAGTAACCCATGCCCTCTGTAGACATTTTAGAAAGTACAAACAAAATGAAAATTGTTCAAATCACCCGCAATTCCACTAACCACTGCAAACAATTGCTTAGCCTTGCTGCCCCTATATTTTCTATGTATGTTTTTACAAAACAGCCTCACGTGGTACCTACAGCTGTCTGCTTTCATCAGGTAACCGGGTCAGGTCTTCTCATGCCACTGAATATGGCCACACAGCACCAGTTTTTGTTTTTGTTTTGTTTTGTTTTTTGAGACAAAGTCTTGCTCTGTCACCCAGGTTGGAGTACAGTGGCACAATCTTGGTTCGCTGCAACCTCCGCCTCCCAGGTTCAAGCAAATCTCCTGCCTCAGCCTCCCAAGTAGCTGGGATTACAGGCACCTGCCACCATGGCTGGCTAATTTTTGTATTTTTAGTAGAGATGGGGTTTCTCCAAGTTGGCCAGGCTGGCCTCGAACTCCTGACTTCAGGTGATCTGCCCACCCTGGCCTCCCAAAGTAATGGGATTACAAGTGTGAGCCACCGTGCCTGGCCAGCACCAGTTTTTAAAAGTCAGGCTGACTGCGACATAGTTACCATATTGTCAAGTTCACCCTTTTCAGTTCATAGTTCTATGAATTTGACAAACACAGTCCTATAACCTGTAACTCCCACCACAGTCAAGATAGTGGACATTCCATCACCCCCAAATGCCTTCAAAGCCCTCTGTAGTCAACATCTGCTTCCAGCCTTGCCCATCACTGGTCTGTTTTCTGTCCTATAGTTTTGCCTTTTCCAAGTTATCATATAAATGGGATCAGAGCATATGTGGCTCCTGCCAGTTAGCCTGAGGCACTGAAGACTCACCCAAGCTGCTGCATCACCAGTTCCCTTCATCTCAACATTCCTGAGCATTCCAAGGAATGGACCCACCAGTATGTGAAGCCGTTCCCTGGGTGAAGAACATCCGGAGTGTTCAGTTTTGGGTGATTAAGAGTAAAAGCTCACAGAATCATTTTTAAGAGCTGCATAATATTCCACAGTATGAACACCGCAACATTTACCCACCAGCTCGTGGTTGCTCAATAATAAGGTGGTTCTCAGCTTTTACTTTTACACACATAAACTTCTTGTCAGGGTCTCCCTCTCCCTGAAAGCTCCCCACCCTCTAGAGCAGTGAATCTCGAGCTTGGCCACATCAGTCACTGGGGAGCTTCAAAAATGCCCATGTCGGCCAGGTGCAGTGGCCCATACCTATAATCCCAGCACTTTGGGCAGCTCCGATGGGAGGACTGCTTGAGGCCAGAAGTTTGAGACCTGCCTGGACAATATAGTAAGATCCCTGCCTCTACAAAAAATAATCTTAAAAAATTAGCCAGGTGCGGCGGCACATACCTGTAGACCCAGCCACTCAGGGTACCACTTGAGCCCAAGAGCCAAGAATGATTGTACCACTGCACTCCAGCCTGGGTGACAGAGCAAGATCTTGTCCCTAATAATAATAAAATGCCAATGCCCAAGCCATTTCCAGGCCAAACAGAGGGCCTGGGCATAAATATTATCTGGAGCTCTTAGGTGCACCCTGCTCCACTGTACTCTGGAGAGGGGATGGTCTGGGCCTGAGGGTGGCCACTGCTGCCCCTCAGCAGTCACTTTCCCTCCCCAGACACACTCCTCACTGCCTTCCCACAGTGACTGCCACAGACCAGTACAGGGAAACCAGGCCCACTCCAGATGGAAACCCAAAGACAATTTCCAATGTGCAGGGGATAATCTAACCGTCTTTCCAGTGGGATCTTTTCCATAGCTCAAGGGCCACCCTCTGAAAAATGTAACTCCTTCCAGGTGCCTCTTGGACACACACAAGTCCTAACCGGCCCTAGGGACTGTGTCTCTTGCTTAAGCTGCAAAAGCTACCTCCAGTCCTGGGAATATTCTTGGCTCTAGTATGGCTCCCCCTGTGCCCCACCCCCATCTTCCATCCGGTGGGAAACCCTCCCTCCTCCCTTCTCCAGCAGGTATACCCTCCACATCCTCAAGTGGGGATCCCTCCCCATCCATCCATGAGCAAGGACACCCCTTTCTCCATGTTCTCCAAATGAGGACATGGTTGTAGCAGATAAAGTTTTGTAATTACAGGGCCAGACAAGCAAGGAAGATGAAAAATAATTCTCAAAACCACCTCCCCCAGGATTCAGAGGCTAGGTTGTTTTTTTCTTTTTTTTTTGAGACAGAGTTTCTCTCTTACTGCCCAGGCTGGAGTGCAATGGATCTTGGCTCACGGTAACCTCCACCTCCCGGATTCAAGCGATCCTCCTGCCTCAGCCTCCTGAGTAGCTGGGATTACAGGCATGTGCCACGACATCCGGCTAATTTTGCATTTTTAGTGGAGATGGGTTTTTTCCATGTTGGTCAGGCTAGTCTCAAACTCCCGACTTCAGGTGATTCACCTGCCTAAGCCTCCCAAAGCGCTGGGATTACAGGTGTGAGCCACCATGCCTGGCCGTGCCTAGGGTTTTTAAGGGTGCTTTGGCAGGCAGGGGACTGGGGAACTGAGATGATTGGCGGAGGATGAAATCACAGAAATGTTAAAACTATCTTCAAGCAGCTGAGTCAGTTTCTTGGTGTGGGTCACTGGTCCAGGTAGTGTCGCTTGGACTGCTAACATTCTAAATCTGGAAAATATCTCAAAGTTCTTTAGGTTTCATAATACTGATTTTTTTTTTTTTTTTTTTTTTAGGCGGAGTCTTGCTCTGTCCCTCAGGCTTAAGTGCAGTGGAGCAATCTTGGCTCTCTGCAACCTCCATTTCCTGGGTTCAAGCGATTCTCCTGTCTCAGCCTCCTGAGTGGCTGGGATTACAGGCATGTGTCACCATGGCCAGCTAATTTTTTTGCATTTTTAGGGAGATGAGGTTTCACCATGTTGGCCAAGCTGGTCTCAAACTCCTGACCTCCAGTGATCCACCTGCCTTGGCCTCCCAAAGTGCTGGGATTACAGGTGTGAGCTATCGTGCCCAGCCTTTATATGAGCAGTTGGAGAATTTAGAAAACTTGCTGTTTCTGGCTATGTAAGTCCAGGGTAGTAAGCACTATAGCAAAGCAAGCTAAGTGAGCAATGGCAGGTCGCTGTTTATGCCCATTCTTTAGCAAAGTTCAGGCCCCATCACAATTCTAACCTTGTCTTATGAATGTGTTTTCAATCTCTGAACAAGGAAGGAGTCACTTTTCCTTGCCTTTAATTATAAACTAAATTCCTGGCAGGGCATGGTGGCTCACGCCTGTAATCCAAGCACTTTGGAGGCCAAGGCGGGCGTATCACCTGAGGTCAGGAGTTCAAGCCCAGCCTGACCAACATGGTGAAACCCCGTCTTTATATATATATATTATATATACTATATATATATGATATATATATAATATATATAAAATATATATATTATATATACTATATATATATGATATATATATA